>NW_009937494.1:0-6614 GCF_000696875.1 Nestor notabilis
ACTCAATTCCATTGTCCATGTCACCGACATGTCACTTGTGCTTGTGTACGCATGCTTGTGCAACACAGACCTCTTGCATCTTGACAACAGAAGCAGTTAAGTGGCCTAAAACTGATATTGTTGATTTAGAACATCCTTTAGCTCAGGCTTGCTTTTGTAGCACTGAGGAACGAGGGTTCTGTTATGAAAATGTCTGGAAATACTTTTGACATAGACAACAACTATCTTTTCTCCTTAATGTATGACTTTGTACAATATCAAAGAAATATTAACATCCTGAAAAATATTGTTTCCATCTTGAAACTGTTAGATTATCGTTTATAGGAATATGAAATGAAATTCTTCTTTATATTCTACACCCCATTATTCAGAATTTTTATGTGGACAAAGCTTGAATTGACTTGGACTTCTGTTTTGATTGTGGACTGATTTTGGACTTTTCATATGAAAAGAACTAAAACAATTGCACTTTAGTGTATTTGTTATTGTATGATAAAGTACCAAAACAAAAATAATTCTGATTTAGATGTTTATAAAGTTAATTACAGCTGAAATTCTTCACAGAATTTAAATTCATGAAGACATAGTAAAAGTTCAAATTCTAAGCTCCGTCTTGCAACAGATGTGACAGAATAAGACCTGAAGGTGCCCTGGGTATGATATTTCCAACCAAGGTAACTGGGGCGGTCTCAAACAAATGGTTCTTGGCTTTTATGCTGTCCATGTTATGCACATGGCTGTGCAGAAAAGAACCATTGCATTGCAGTACTTATCAGAAAGAATGAAATCAACAGAAACATATGCAGTCTTGGTTTCAGTTGGTTCTTTTTTACTATTTTCAATCTACCGCTGTAATAACCTAAAGAAAAATTAGAAAATTCAGCCAAGCTTGGAACAGTGCAGCAATTTAAAATGTTAGCATGTAATAGTTGGGCACCTTTATTTAAAAGAATTCATGTGAACTCTTTTTTTACTGCCTGATCTTCACTCATTTTCTGTGAATATCTCTCCAGTATTTTGTGTTCAGCCTCAGAGTGCAATTCTGCAGCAGTATGTCTGCCCCACCAGGAGGGATTTATGAGGCACGACACTGGACTCCAATCTACAGACTGAAAAGCCCCTTTGTTAGCCTCTAAGTACCCTGTCTGGAAGCACTAGTTTTTTACCACTCATCTCTATCCTTCTATTACAGCAAGTGCAGCTACAGTGCTTCCTTCCCATTCCCTGGGGGGGAAAAAAAAAAACCATACTAAACAAATACTACTTCTGAAAGGTAAATGACTGCTGGCTTGTACTATCAAATCTAACATATTGTCTCACAAATTCAGCAAGCTAGGTACAATCCATGGGAAATCTGTTGATTGTGTTCATTTTTTTTAAATAGAACTGGTGTAGCGTTGCAGAGAAAGCTATTAAAAATTAGGGAGAACACAGCTTACATCTGAAATTACTTGCAAAGGCTCTGGATAAGGTTCAGTAAAATTAAGTTTCCAGACCGGGTAGACACTTTCTGGATATTTTTGAGCAAGTTATTTATCAGTGTTTGCCTTGTCTTCCTGGAGAAATTTGCAAGCCCTTTTCTCACCCTAGTTGGCACTTAGGCGCAGCTGTTATCAGAGGAAGTCCAAGATCAGCCAACATCTCAAGTGTGTATTCTGTTGGTGATGGTAATGATACTAACCATGAAAACCAGACTGATTTCTGTTTAGTGCATTTATGGAATAATTCTACATACAGTTAGTAGATGTTCAGATAATAGCTGAACATTCATAAATATGATTGTGAATCTTGGCGCTTTCAAGAATTTGCAATGGGTGTCAGTGCCTTCCTATTCACTGCAGTCTTTGCCAGTCTTATCTTACAGCCTGCAAAGTCTGAAAATCATCAGACAAAAAAAAAACATCAGATATCTTCAGAAATAAAAAGGTGAGGTGAACTGTTCAGAAATAAATTGCAGTCTGGCCAATTTGCTATGTCTGAAAGACTTACAAGTACTAAATATATTCTCAGTTTATGGAAATGGTTTAGAAATTATTCTAGAGTAAGCAAAAGAAAAGCTGAAATTACAAACATTTTTTTGGTTTAACAACGATACTTTAAGCAACTCTTAACATAAGTAATCACAGATGTCTCAAGAAAAACAAAAGTCACTCGTGTTGTGGTTTCTTTATTGCTTTTATTTCCTTCTTTTATAATACAATGAGAAGTGTTAATTTGTCTAGTGCATAGAATCATAGAATCATAGAATAGTTAGGGTTGGAAAGGACCTTAAGATCATCTACTTCCAACCCCCCTGCCATGAGCAGGGACACCACACACTAAACTATGTTGCCCAAGGCTCTGTCCAGCCTGCCCTTGAACACTGCCAGGGTTGGAGCATTCACAACTTCCTTGGGCAACCTATTCCAGTGCCTCACCACCCTCACTGTGAAGAACTTCTTCCTTAGATCTAACCTAAAGTTCCCCTGTTTCAGTTTAAAGCCATTACCCCTTGTCCTACCACTAGAGTCCCTAATGAAGAGTCCCTGCCCAGCATCCTTGTAGGCCCCCTTCAGATATCGGAAGGCTGCTATGAGGTCTCCACGCAGCCTTCTCTTCTCCAGGCTGAACAGCCCCAACTTTCTCAGCCTGTCTTCATACAGGAGGTGCTCCAGCCCCCTGATCATCCTCGTGGCCCTCCTGTGGACTTGCTCCAACAGCTCCATGTCCTTTTTGTGTTGAGGACACCAGAACTGGACACAATAGTCCAAGTGAGGTCTCATGGGAGCAGAGTGGAGGGGCAGGATCACCTCCTTTGACCTGCTGATCATGCTTCTTTTGATACAGACCAGGATACGGTTGGCTTTCTAATTATTATAATTAGTATAATTACATAACTCAACTGTGGACTCTGACTTTTAGTTGATGATTGGTCTTGAATGATTAATTAAAGTCCCTGCATTTCACTTTAGCCAAACAGTGGAGCCTGTGCTCAAATGACATCTATAGAGGAATTTAAAGTTGTCAGAAGTAAAAACAAGGGGCAAGACTTACAAGTTGCAACAGTGTAATAGATGTAAGGAAAAAATTATTTACATAAAAGTGGTTAAGCACTGCATGCCAAAAAAAGTTTTAGAATCTCCATTCTCGAAGATTTTCAATACTTAGTTGGACAGCTTGGGTGACCTGAGCAACCAAGCCTAACTGTGAAGCTAACCCCAATTTGAGCAAGATGCTGGATTTCATGGACTCCAGAGGGTCCCCTCCTTCTTAAATTTTTAACATTTAGAAGTCTAGCATTGTAATGATGTTTCTGTGTTGTTAATTCACCAGTGTTGTGAAAGCAAACTGGACCAATCAACATGCAAGGGCTCAGTAGTGTCCTAGCATGAGGACAAGATGACAGCAAAGGAAATTTGAACACGGATGCTTGCTGGATACCAAAAGAAGCAGAAGGCTTCAACATACACCCAGTTTTTCCCATCTTTAACTAAACTGTGAATTGTCTAAGAATCTAGAGAAAAACATGCCATCTTCTGCCACCACCATGTAATACCTGTTGGCTTCTATCAGAAAGAGCAAATAAAGAGACAAAGACCCTTGGGAGTATTTTAATTATTTTTTGAGTGTGGATAAGTTTGTATCAAAAGGTCAAGAAGGTATCTGTGGGCAAACTAAGTAGCTATTGCCCAGAAGACAGGCTGTAGAATCAGACTCATTTGTCACTCCAGCTGTTCACAATAGGTCTTTCTAGCATTCAGTCTCTACTGGCTGATAAAAAGCCTCCCATCAAACAGGACACAGACTAAAACATTTATCTAATTGGCCCTGTAGACATGACACTGATAACAAACAGCTCACAACTGAGACAGTGTTGCTGTTTTTTCAGGAGTCTAGCCAAGGCTGTATTCCTCAACAGCCTGCATGGAGCTTTTGCCTGGGATTTAGCTGCACAGCATAGACAAGACTAGACTAAACTAGACTAGAATATAATCTCTTTCAGTTGAAAGGTCCAACTGTCAGTGTTTGACTACCCTCTCTGTAAAGAAATGCTTTGTAATGTCCAGTCTAAGCATTCTAAACTGTCTAAAAATTCCTCTGCAGCAGTTTTGAACTACTCCTATGTGTCCTAGCACAGGATACCAGGCAGAAGATCTCAGCACCTCCCTCTCCACTTCCCCTCCTCAGGAAGCTGAATAGAGAGTAATGAGGTCACTGCTCAGCCTCCTTTTTTCCAAAGTAGACTATCCCAAAGTCCTTAGCAGCTCCACAAAGAACATGACTTCCAGCACTTTCATCAGTTTTGTTGCCCTTCTCTAGATGTATTTGAGTACCTTAACATCCCTTCTAAATTGTGGGGCCCAGAAAACTGCACAAAGTACTCAATGTGAGGCCTGCAGTGGGATAATGACCAATTTTGATCACCTGGTTGTGCTGTGCTTGATGCACCCCAGAATGTGGTTTATGCTCTTGGCTGCCAGGGCACACTGTTGACTTATCTCTGCATCCTACTTTGAGGCCAATTGCCTCTGGAAAGGCTGGTGAACTGGAAGCCATGACTAGCCCTCTCTCCTCAGTGAGTCTTTCTGGCTAACAGGAATCACATCACTGTGCAGGTTGCATTCCACAATACCCTGTCAAGGTCCCACCTGATTCACAGTCATCTCAGACAAACAGCAAAGAAGCTTAAAAGGCTGACAGGCCAATGAGCAATTAGCTGGAAAACAAATAATGTAAGTGCTGAATAAACACTTTGATACATTGGCTGTGAAGGGGGTTATTTTCTTTAACATCTCAATATAAATGTCTGATATCAGGCAGGATGAATCTGACAGACACCACCCAAATCTCAGCATACTCCCATTATTCTGTCTCCTCCATCCTTGGAATGCTTTCGTTTTTGAAGCCAGACTTCTTGGGATGTATCCTCAATTCTTCCTGTGCTTCAAGCTGTAGTCCTTCCTCAGCATTGAGAATAGGATTTAAGATTCTTCCTAGGTACTCCCCATAGCTTAAACAGGTGACCTTCATCTTGTAGGAAATACAACTAATACAAATAAAACATGTTTCTGCCTCTCAGCTAGTCAACTCACTGGCATCCTTGAGGTGGAGAGTATTTCTACTAAACTCAGTGGAGACAGAACTGATTAGCATCAAAGTGAGGGATTTTAAAATCAACAACTTTGCAAAGGAGCAAAGGTGGGCAGCTCACCTATTAAACATCTTTACAAGGCAATAGATCTTCACCAAGGAAGTCACCTTGAGCACAGTCTGAAATTACCACCTTCTGAGCCTTAGACCTTCCAGATGGTTTATGTATATTTTTTCTTAGGTACATCTATTGGCATCCATGGAAATAGGAAGCAAAATCAAAGCCTATTTCTGCATTAGTATCTCTCATATATAATGCTTAGGACAGTTTAAATAGAAAATTTCAAGTCTTGCTGTTCTCCTTTCACCCCCCATATATGTTAAACCAAACCCAACTCCTAAACTTTTCAGTTAGAGTTTCTGAAGTATAGTGTAAAATATGATTATGGATAGTGACTTTAATCTGACCTTTGTTCTTACTATTAAAAATAGAAGTTCAGAATATGACTCTGCTTTTTTGAAAACTGGATATTCCAGAAAAATGAGCACAGGCAATAACTTAGACTTTCGTGTCAACAGCATTTGCCAGAAGGCTGATGAGAACAGGACAAGAGCATCTCTGTTTCAAAGAGCTTTCATCATTAATATTCTCAGATAATTTTAATGACATCTTTTACCAGAAATATTCAGGAGGTACTAAAAAGAGAAAAGATGGCTGTAACTGTATACGGTACATATTTCTTTTTATAGCAGAAAATATTTTCTTTATTATTGGGTTTCTCTGAATTTGTGAGGTGAAAAGTTCAGCTGATAGGTGTGACAAAATTCCAGTATGGTCTACAATGCACACAAAAACTTCAAGGCATTTTTCTTTTCTAAAAATAATACCTTAAAAAAAATAAGAAATTGATGATTACAGAAGAAAAGTTTTTAGAACCGATAAAAAAGAGCAACAGTGAATGTGCAGGTCATATTTTCCTTGAAAATACGGATGCTGTTGCTACAAAACATTAGTTAGTAGCTTACTTCACAAGACTTTTAAAACCTAGTGATTGAAATTAGCACTTGAAAAATTACAATTATATATATATTTAAAAATACACAAAAATGGGATTTACTGGGCAGCATAACAAATCTGGAGCACTATTTATTTATTAGTGCTGACAGCTGGCTACCAAGTGAAATAGTGTTCTTAAGTAACTACATGGAATAAAAGATGCTTAAATATGCATCCATCAATTGTTTTTGAGTGTTTTTTAACATCATCAAAGCAAAACCTAGAAAGAAAAAGTCTGAGGCTACTCAGTAGTATATATGTGACTAGTTCTTGCATGTTTAATGATAAGTTTTTTTAAAAAAACATGCTTGAATCCACCTAACAAGTTTTAATTAATATACAGGAATTTGTCTATTGACCTAGTCTCAGCTTGCTCAACTATGTGCCATGGGTTCAGCCCAGCTGGTAACTCGGAACCATGCAGCTACTCGCTCACTCCCCCCGTTTCTTCCTCCTCCAGCTCCCGGAAGGATGGGGAGGAGAATCG
>NW_009937495.1:0-24584 GCF_000696875.1 Nestor notabilis
CAAACCATTCTATGATTCTATGATCTCCCAACCAGATGGACTGTGCCTGGGAGGGAACACGCTTGCTGTGCTATTTCCCTGGGACAATTTTAAATAGAATTATTGGGAGAATAACAGCAATGACTTCACTGTGTAAGTCCATGAAGTTTTGCTTTGTGTGTACTGACTAGTTTATTTCAGTTTCAAAAACATATGTAAACGAACATCCCAAGCTCTGGCCTATACAGGTGTCAGTTAGCAATTAACAGAAAGCTCCGGCTTGCTTTTGGGGTGCTCAGGAAAGCTCATTTGCAATCAATAGGAAGTCATCCCTGGGCTTCCCTAGCCCTTACATCTGGTTGAAGGAGAGTTAGTTGTAGCATCTCCATTTAATTACTGAGATCCAACTGTGATAATCACTCAAGCAAGACACTTTCATGGTCTGCCTAAAGCTTTACAGGATAACTCAACATTTTGTGATGGGAGCCAAAAAAACCCACAGCTCCAACCAGTGGAGTTTCTCAAACCCATCTATAGCATGCTGATGAGATAATCAGCTGCAGGCTGCACCAGAGCTTCCAGACAGAGCTCCCTAAAAAGATAAGAACAGGGTGGTTTTTTCCATTCTGTTGCTGATTCTGTGGAACTTTAAAAGGCTTTTTTATATTTTGTGCTATTACTTCTGTCTGTTTTATTACTTATTTTATAACCTAGCTCTAATTGAAGGCATAGGACTTGACAGGATTCAGAGCTGCAAAAACCAGCCTGGAAGCAATAAAACCAATATTTTTATTTCACTGATTAACACTTCCATTGTTTCACTTCTATACCAACTTGGCAGTTATCTTACACGGTATATATATGTATATGTTAAATCCAAGTCTTTGCCCCTGAGAGCTTCTACTGTAAAGGCATCACACAAGCAGTTCAGTGAGCAAGGAGGGGTGTGTTATCAAGCCCAGCTCCTGCAAAGAGGCCATGAACCATCATTCTGTAGAGAGGGCATTGGGATTTTGACAGCCTATCTTTGGGACACAAAGGGAGGAAGTGTTCTTCTATTCCTGGCCCACAAATAATACCAGTTTCCTGTGAACTAGAAAAACATGTTTACTTTCTGTTTTATGCAAATCTTCCTTGGGAAAAAAAAGACGCAAGACAACACTACCATCACCACCACATGGTGTGTGGCAGTACCACAATTATATTACAGTCTTTTTAAAGTGGCTTTCTGCCCATAACTACTCTGAGACCTGCAAAAACCCTGAACTTCACAAGTTATGTCAATTCCCACCTAGACATCAATGGACTTTTTGGTTTCATTTGGGAAGGAAAAATAATTTCATACTTAAACATATTCCTGAGAGAATGAAGCATTTTGCACTCAGGCAAATATATTTAAAAGGGGAAATAAATGAAAACACAGCATAAAAATAACGATTACTAGGATCAGAATGACAGAGGGGCACCATAATCATTGTTGCATGCCCAAGCCAAAAAGCAGGAGCATGACCTAAGTGCATCCCTCCCTGAGACAGGCCTTGTGCCATTTATTATGGTAGGTAGTTTCATTCTTTTCTTTAGAATTCCCCAGGAATTATACTTAAGAAATGATACGTAATATAAGTGTAACTGACCTATAAAGCTTCTTGCCTATATTCAAAGATTGAATTACTTGATTTCTGGGTAGCTCATATTTGTGGGAGTCTCACAAATCTACTTGTCTTACTTCTATTCTAAAACTGTAGTTAGGTCTCTGATCCACCAGAAAGGTATACAAAAATCACATGTAGCCAAGCTGTTATACCACTCACTAGGCTAAAGTTACGTCATTCCACCAGGTGACAGCACTATATTTTGTGCAAAATAGTCACTTCAGATGTGCCTTTCTTACAGACATTTTCATATAAATAACTATTACCTGTTGCTAAATCCAGCTGATCTTTGTCAGTTTACCCTGCTATCTGAGGATTTGCTAGCACAAATGAAGCAAACATTAAGGGGCAGTGCCCTCTTCTCATGGAAAATAGCACATCCTCAGATACTCGGCTGGGGATGAAGGATGCTGCTCAGGACAAAATGATAATTTAAGCAGCATCCAGTGATGTGAATTAAAGCCTGAATGCTGAGGGGCAGGTGAATTTTTTTTCTAGTATATCCAATATCTTACAATGCAGGGTATCACATTTCACACCATAAAAAGGTCTTTTCTGGGTAATGTGACTGTAAGAGCCTGTTAGCATTTGCTTAGATGTGGGTATGAACCTATGTCTGCTTTCCTAAGCCCAAATATTGGGCTCAGACCCTCAGCATTTGCAGTCATGGCTATTCTAATGTATTCTTGCAGGCAGATGATATAGCATCTATTATTAATCTTGTTAGATAAGTCCCACTAAAAGGCCTTCTTTCTGATTATTTATAATTTTGCCAAACTTGACCCAATGAAGCTGAAACTGGTTTTGCTTTTAGCGAGTTCTTTTTTATTGAAGCCAAAAAGGATTTCTTCTTTCCCTGCAAATAATAGAAAATGTTACAAAAGTCTTGCAATATTTTTTTTTCTGAATGCCTAAGAATCTGTATGCTCAGGAGTAGGGTTCCTCCCCTTTGCAGTAGGGGTTTCCCTTTTGTCCTCTTTGTGGAAATCTTACGAATTTATCAAATATATAAATCTTTGCGGAAAAAAAGTGCCCATTCTTAAGTATTCAATGCAGGCTTTACTTAAGTCTGACAGCCAAAATTTCCAAGGGCTCCCTTTCCCAGGAATATAGTGAGGCTCCTCGTAGGAGCCCAGTGGGGTTATCCACACATCAACTGCAAAGAGTAACTAGACAAGTTGCAGCTCAGGGCAACGTGGAGTCATGGGCATTTCCACTGCAAAGCTTGCAGGGCAGGACCAGCCAGTGCTGCACGCGAGAGCAGGAAGCACTTCCTTCTCCTGCACTGCTGGCGGATGCACCGGGGATCCAGGTGCCCTGCAAAGGAAGCAACTTGACCTGAATGTGGAGGAAAGAAGAGGGAAGAGGAGAAAAAAAGAGAAAAGAAAAAAATCAAGGCAACATGACATTAATGTGAGAGTGGGGAGAGAAATAGTAACTAGGAGATGAAAGAAGATGGAGGATAATTGAGGAAGAGTTGGAAGTCAATGAGAAAAACTCAGGGGATGGGGAGATGTTTGGCTGGGTGGGGGGCCCAGAGGAAAGAGGTCCTTTTGCCTGGACCCTGTATGGATGAGAAGCTGAAGGAAAGAATGAGACATGGGATTAATTTGGAGGAAGAACTACTGTTCTAACTGCTATTAGGAGAAGGCGGAGTGGGGGTAAGGGCAGAGAGAGAAACTTATGGGGGGGACAAAATTAAGGAGTGCTGACTGCTGGGGCAGTCTGGCTGGGTAGGAAGGGCACTGAGAAGGTGTGAAGCTGGCATTTCAAGGAGTGGGAAAAAACAAGGAGACTGTGACTAGATAGCTGGGCCTGCTTAAACAAGGAGAATGAGGAAATCAGGTGGATTTGGGAAGGATTAATGAGCTTCCTTGAATGAGAGAAAAAGGGGCAGCATGCAAGGAGGGGGAGAGAAGACAAGGAGATACTGGGAGTTGAACAGTGAACTTGGAAGATAACCAGTTCAAAGCAAGCAATCGTAAGGTAAGGAAATGGAGGATTGGACCATGAGGGTAGGTGAGCAAAGAGACCGGAAGACAAGAGCAACAGCTGGATACTAGGTAGGACTTGAAGGAGATCCAGTTGCAGGGGACTCCATGAGGAGGTATGCAGAAAGCCTTGCAGTAGCTGGGCAAGCACTCCCCTGAGAGGCTGGAGAGGAAATCTGCCTTGCAGCCCAAGCCTGAAGTCAGGGTGCTGTCAGGCTGCTCTCAGGGCGCTGGCACCAGGAAAGGAAATTACCAGACTCTGCATACTCAAACTGCTGCTGCAAATGCTCAGTACTCCTGTGGCTAAGGTTTGTGCACTGGCTCTGTGGGTGTCCATATGATGCTCCTTTCAGGAAGTGCAGTGAGGGAGGAGGGAGGAGCTCTACAAAACCATGCATTCAGTGGATTCAAAGCCAAGCTCTAAACCATGAAGAAATTCAATGACAGTAGCATATAAAGCGCTCTCTGCTCTGCAAGGTGTTAACTTCAGTTTACTGGCATGAGGATAGCTGAACTGCATCCTGAGGTGGTCACAGGTATCAAGTTGTGCCATAAGGGAATGGCTTTATACTGAAAGAGGGTAGGTTTTGATTAGACATAGCAAGAAAGTTCTTCACTATGAGGGTGGTGAGACACTGAAACAGATTGACCAGAGAAGTTGTGGATGCCCCATCCCTGGAAGTGTTCAAGGCCAGACTGGGTGGGGCTTTGAGCAACTATGGCAGAAGACTTGGAACTAGATGGTATTTAAGGTCCCTTCCAACCCAAACCATTTTATATGACTGCGTTCGTATTAGTCAGAGTCCTTTTAGGAAGCAGTACTCAGCTGACTCTGTCAGAAGATACCTGGCGTTACTAGAATCCTGTTGGGACATACAGTGGCAGGCAGGGCTAGAGTGTGTACATCCACACCTGAGGGTGTCCATCTACTGTGAGAAGGGAAGGAAAAGCACATTTGTCATATTCATAGTCCTATGATCAGGAAAGGTTTGTATGTATGCATGCAGCAGAGCTGGGAGAGCGCAAATGTAAGTGCTTGACTGCTCATATACACAATTATGTTTTGGAGGAGAAAAAATCAAGGAAAAGTCTTTTGAACTTTCCTTTGAACTTAAAATACACAGAGTCTGTGATGATCCCTGGACTTTATAAGAGCTCTTCCACAGCCTTTTGTTGTTCTTGGAAATACCATCTCCTGCACAAATAAACTTTGTTACCACCATAGAGACTTTCATGTTTATCCTAGAAATTAAATGATCTTTTTAAGCCATGGGGTGCTTCAGAAGAGAACCAAAACCTTGAACCTGCTTCAGTCTTCTCTGCCAAAGCCACATGGTGAGGTGAGGACAGGCCTGCTTATTAACACACGTTTCCATTAATGTTTCTTCTGAAGCTGAATATTAACTATAATGATCTATGCTGGACTAATTTGCATTAGCTGTTTTCAGATAGGGTCTACATGGGCATCTGTCCTTGAAAATCAGGTTCCAAAGGGAATATCCTTGTGTGCATCTTTATCCCTCTGCATCCTTTTGGTCCGCCATTTTGTTGTTCACAGTAACATATCCCTGTGGCAAACCTAGGTAATGCTTACCAAGAAAAGTAACAAGAACAAGGTATTTAATCTATTTCTAGCCTTCTTTAATGTGTTGTAGCTGTGAATACAAGGCAAAAAGCAACACCATATGACCATGCTACTTTGGGAATGGTCTATAAAGTGCAGCTAAAATACTTTCAAGATATTTATGCAGTGCATAAGTCACATGAATAGAGGTTTATCACAGTCAGTAGGAATGCTGGATTTTCATATCACACATTTGCTGCTTAGGATGATTACCAGGAAATTTAATTTGCACTAATTAGCCTTAGGGGAGCAAGAAATTAACTTGATGGGTATATTTCACGTTTTACTCTATACCATACCAACATGGAGAGATCTGAGTTAAAGCTTGAGTTGAGTCCTATGCTGATACACTGGACTGCAGATTTTCTAAATTAAATTAAAAAACTGTAGAAAATTAATATATGGGGGGTGAGTAGGTGGGGGGTTTTAAGAGCTAGAGTTGTAGAATCATTCAACGTATTCATTGGATTATCAGCCACTTCTAGAGAGTGTTGTAGATTTTTGTATATTACATTAATATCTAGTATCACAGCAAAAGCTTTAACAAGTCCTGATTTTCTATATTTGTATGTTTTCATCATACAGTGTGCTTTATGACTGATCATGCAATATTCCACATTGTAATGCACAGAGCAGAAACTGTTTTCACAGAACTACTGTGAAAATGCCATACTTTTTAATTTACAACACCCACTTGCAAATACATTTTTAGGGTCAGGAGCCTTTGTTTGTATGCTGGAAAAACTCCTATGAAAATAATGTTTTCAGAAGTTACTCTCAAAACTATAGAGCAGATGAGGGAGGCATGAGTCACCACACAGTCCTAACAGACAAACTAGGAACTAATAAATGCTAATCTTGCCTGTTGATGGTGACTTTTCTGTCTCATTCTTCCAAAACATGGTTTAGATCACTTGGTTTTCCCCTTTGTAAAATGGAGGCAATTTTGATGTATCCAGCACTCAGAATTACCGTAGATTGATTAAAGCATGCAAAGCAGTGAGTCATTCGGTATGGAAGTATCGGTCTATTATACACTGAAGTGTCCTGTCATATCAGGCTTGTGGTTACACCCAAATTTATCTGTAAAAAAGGAGGTGGAAAACATCAGTTGTGTACAAGATAATTGCCTTTAATGTCAGTGCTTTTGCTAGTTTGTGCGTCTGAAGAACACTTAGAAGCTCACTATTATTTGGATTTAGACGTTGTAGTACTTACCTGAAGCTGCTACTGAAGTCAGAGGTGTGACTTCAGTGAGAGTTTTGCCTAAATAAGTATTGCAGAATTGGGTACCCTGAGTCCATAGCTTGGTGTTTAAGTGGTGCGTACACACTAGTTCAAATGTCTGCGCAGACTCTCTAAGAAATACCTCTGGACTGAAGAGAGATCTCAGCTAGACCTGTGGGTAGTCATATATTGTACATCATGTATCATACTGCGTTCTCAGGTCCTTCTTCAATCCCCAGGACTCTCATTTTGCAGCAGTAGGCCTCCTATTCAATAGAGAGTGTGTGCGTGCATGTGTGTATGTATGGGTGGTTATATGTATACATGTGCCCACACACAGACAAACATATACGTGTACACAACACCAATATACAAATGTGCTTTGCCTTTTTGAATGTACAAGTATATTTCTGTAAGTGCTCACCACTTGTATTTACACATTTATGAGTAATATCCAACTTTCAGTTCTAATTGACACCATGTGCTCTTCTGTATAATAATTAGTTTGGGACAAAAAACCTTGCAGATGGTTTCAAGAGTGACTCTAACTTGCCATCAATGTAAAAAGATTAAATAAGATGAGCCCGCTGTCTCTGAATGGAATAAGCCATTTTCATTGATTTCAATGGGAGCAGGCGCAACTTCGTTTCTACAGCAGAGAACGTGTATTGTATTCGTTAAATGACAGTTTGATTTCATTGCACTTAAAATTATTCATGTTCTGTTAGAAAACGGTTTGAGATTTTATAACCTAGAGCATTTGCTGAATTCTGCTTTGTGTTTTCCTCACAGCAATTGGAAGGACCCTCATTCCTCGTTATTTTAGCACTGTCTTTGAAGGAGGTGTAACAGACCTGTATTACATTCTCAAGCACTCAAAAGAGTCATACCACAACTCATCCATCACAGTGGACTGTGATCAATGCACCATGGTCACTCAGCATGGAAAACCCATGTTTACCAAGGTAACAGGGAAGACTCAATAAAGCATGTTGTTGTTTCTCTTTTTCTTTTTCAGTGTATATAAGGGTGAAAAAAATTGGCTGTTGCATTTTTTCTGGTAGACTGAGATTATTTCTAATACTGAAAACCCTTGAAGCCTTTTAATTACTATTTTCTATATTCATTACGTGATTGAATAATTCTGTGGGCATCCTCTGTGATTCTCCCAGAGAGATTGCAAGAGAAGCACATAAAGCCAGGTTGCCAGAACCATCAGTTGTATGAATTATATTCCATCTGCCCATCTCTTTTTCTCTGGGCTTGATTTTAAAGCAACAATGAGATTTCACATTGCTGGTACCTATCGTTTGGGAAGGTATGTGTTACTTTTGATACTTACTCAGTCCAAGGGCTATAAATCTCTAGGAAAATAGTGATTTAATATAGTAGTATGCTGGTCGAAAGGGCAGTGAAGTCAATGGAAGGAGTCAATTGATTTAAACAGGCTCTGGATCAGGCAGTTAGTGAATATTCAATATTTGTAATTGATAGTGAATTATCTTCATGCACTGGCCACTTCTAGTCCTGTAATTAAACTCAGTGCCATGTATTTATAAAAAACAGTACCAAAAAGGTGGGAAATACAAACTAAAACAATCTTTTCCTTACATTAAAAAAATCAAAATTGAAATGTCCCCTCTTATAAATTAATGGGAATTTATAATTTTCCATCTTGTACCTGTTCATCTCTATGAACTTTAACCTTTGTGTGAAGAAAAGCACAAAAGGAGAAGAGGCAGCAGGAGGAGATAACCCATCCATTTTGGCCCTTGGCTTGCAGGACTGTGGAAGTTTTAGGGTCAAAAAAACTAGTGGCTATTGAAAGCATCATGACCAGGGCCCACATGTTTTACACTGTTTTAGCACATATCTGTGTCCCATCCCTCCCTAGGGTCTTCCCTGACATCTTCTTGGCTCTTGGAGTGGAGCTCAAAGAGGGAGAGGAAGCCGCTGGTGCGTGGGAGCACTGATGAGATGAGAGGTGTATGTTTAATGGTGTTATCATTCCAGCTTTTCCACTCTAGCCCCCTGTGACTTATATGGACACAAACAGAGAGATAGAGAACTGCAAAGAGACCAGATAGTCCTAGGTAGCACCTCTTTGCTACCTTCCTGTTCACCAGGAGTCATGTGTGCTGGCCACGTGCAGAGGACATGATGAGGATATACAGTAGCTGCTTCTCTTCAGAGCACCCTAAAGAGATTTGTGTCATTTCCCTTTGTGTAAGCTATAACACAATAGCAAATACAAGATGGGGTATTTTTTGGAATCAGTAAATACAACACACTTTTCTCAGTTCAGTTAGTTTATTTTACTTATCGTGGCAGAACATTACAGTGTTGTTACTTTCGAAAGGAGGCTAGTATCCAGCAAGCCAAAGAGACTAGCAGCAGGGACCAGGCTGGGTGCACACCTTGTATGAGGGGCCCACAGGCACCTCTCATACCTCCCATAGCACTGTCCTGTGTAAGCAGTGCGTCTCTCTCTCTGCCACAGCCCTGGCAGCACACAGCTTGCTTCAGCCCTGATGCTTTTGCTGCAGATTCTGACATAAACCTCTGTATCCTGGTAGAAAAGTTCAGGTGGGGATGTGATTCGGATTGTAGGAGAAAAATTAGAGGGTTTTAATGGCTGTATCTTTAATTTAAATTAAGCAAATTTAAAATAAAACACAACAGTTAGTGGAATAAGGTAGAAAAGTGTATACTACCCTCTCAGAAACAAGTTAGAGACAAATGTTTTCTCAGCTGTGCATATGTAACTTCTAGCAGAGATACTGAGGGCACAGATCTTGTACCTAAAAGTAAGTTCCTGCTCTCACAGTATCTGTGGTGGAACAAAGCAGACCTCTCACAACAAGCAGCACTCCAATGGACTGTGTAGGTCCTTAGATCAAGTCTGTATTTGTCCCAGTGGAACTATCACAAAGGAGCAGTTAGTTTTTAGTTCCACAAATGCAAAAATACAAACTAACTGTATTTGTTAATACCTGTTTCAGGTTCACAAACAACCTCAAAGCCTCAAGTTCACTGACTTCTAATATAAGGGGCTGAAACAGTCCTCATCACATATTGAATCAGGAATCTGCAGCTGTATTTTATTCATTTCAACGTTTTCCTACTCAGAGCAGCTCACTGCAAACTGCAGTATCGGACAAATGTATAAAATGGCATTTTCTTTCTTTTCCAAACAAATATGGCTAGAACATGCCTAACAGTAAGAATATGGGTAGCCCAGATTGTCTTTAGACGGCAAGAGATCCTTGTAAATTGTGAGCAAACTGGTTTTTTGCAGTTAGCGATGTTTGTATTTCCCAATAGACTGGAAGAGAGCTTCGCCTTTGCCACTCGTCTAGTGAGCACCCCATGTTCAAACCATTCTCTTCCTGCACCCAACACAGGGGCCATCAGCTGGATTTTATAGGTGAAGCCCTTGAAACTGAGGCATTTCCCAGATTTGTGTAAGCCTTAGGTTTCTTTTCAAGCAATGTGTCAGGTTTGAGAAACAGTAGTTAATAAAAGGAGAAGACTTCTAAAAGGTGCCCCGTTAGGAGAACAAGACTCTGAGCAATAGGCACAGGACCAAAGTTCGTTATCATAGGTGTGAGCAGTTGAAATTTCTACAATTAATAAGTGCAGTGAAGGGGTTAAGAAGCTATTGGTTAGTTTGAGAAATGTTCTTTTTTAGTTTTTTCCTGGCCTAGTCTAGAGCAACCACGTGATGCACTGAATGCCTGCCAGCCTCTTTCTTGTTGATCCTCCGGAGACCATCTGTGCTGGGGGCATTGATTAGAGTGTGTCTGCTGGGATTACATCTTTTCTGTTGCCATGCCAACTAATCAGCTGATTTTGGTTACCACAGAAACAAAATGTCAGAGCTCACAGTACGGTAACATGAATTCAGCACAACAGAAAATGTTTTCTTAATTGGAGACCCTTTTGATTTTTTGGATTCTATGTAAAAGGCAGCTTTAGGAAAAAAAAAAAAGCCCCATTTAAAATAAGGACTGCACTACTTTTATTGATTAAAAGCAATGCATAAAATCCTGCTCTGCATAAGGAAATGAAATTCCTTTATAAGAGGTATAAATTTTTCCCACTGTGATATGAGGAATGTGCTTCAGTTTTTCTATTAAAATTTGTTAATGCCAGTGCATAAAAAAAAAATCTGTTAAGAGCTGTGGGGTTTTGAGCTTAAGGGAAGAAATATTTGAGAAGCCTCAGGTATTGTTATAAAAAAATATTTTAAACCTGAAAGATTTTCATATTAACTAGACAATAATCAGGATCTTTGGCTTCAACACAGTAAAATTAATATGAAAGGTTTTTCTTCTGGTATTGAATCCTTATGTGTGTGCATGTGTACCCCTGTGTAATTTCTCATCATAGTGCAAGTGATGTGAAAATCAAAATCAGGGTCAAATGACAAAATAAGTCACATTAAAAATTTGAAAGCATCACTAAGGTGTGTTGAAAAGGGCAGATGAGAACCTGTTGCAAGATTCTCTTTCGTAAGTCTACCCTAATTTGTCTATGTGGTATGCCTGTTAAAATTACCTATGTGTTTTTGCAGAAACAACCAGAAGGAAAAGCTATGATGATGTTAAGTGAAATGTTAACCAGAAAAGTCACACATTGACCAAATGGGAACTAGCCAAGTCTGAGTTGGGGCTTGTAAAAAGGCTCAACAGACTCGATTGAATCTAGTTGTTGATTCAAACACCAGTTGTAGTAAAATTGAAGTTGCAGTAACCTTTTATTTTGAAAGCTGTTACACCCTATACAGCTCCACAATAGTTTTCCACTTTGAACAGAAGTTGTAAACCTAAACGTCAAATTAAAAAAAAATAATTAACAACAGAGGTAGTTAATTTTCAGACCAGGCATCATTTACAGTTCTCCACGGTACCTCTAGTCAAGATACCATGCCAGGTATGTATTTTGCACCTTAAAGAAGACCACAACCACAGCAGGTTTTCTATATAACATTGTGGACAGTCGTTTTAAAGTAATTTATTTTATTTTTCATTTCCAAGCAGTACCCACTTGCTGCATTTGTTCACACCCACCCCCACCCCATATTTTCTCTCCTTTCTTAGAGAAGACCCCTCACAAAGCTGCATGAGCCACTTTCTGTGGAAGCAGCTCTGTTGTCCATGACTGCAACTTCTCCTCTGCTCCCCTGGCTCTCAAACCTGCTGTGGCAATGCAGCTCATACAGACATGGCAGACACCCTGTCTGGCTTTTCTTGGAAGAGGGATTTATGAAAGTAAACACAAAATGAAAGAAAAATAAAAATGGGATAAAATGCCTGGAAAAGACAAGAAAACTTGGAAAAGACAAGACGTAAAAAAATAGGAAAAATATCAGGTTTGGCCAGAGGCATTCAGGGCACTGTGTGCTCCAACTGGACATGGAAGGAAAGTTTATATGCCAAGCTATTGTAAGGAAAGGACAACGTAAAACATGTTGGGAATTACTGGTTCAGCAACTTGACATCAGGTGCACACAGTTGCACCACAGCCACCTCCACTGTGAGGTTCAGTCACTAATTAGCAGTTGTGAACTGTAAGGGAAGGAGAACTGATGCAATAAATTAGATTTAGCGCAAACAATATTCCATGTTTGTAAAATACTGTAAAATCTATAGTATTATAAGTTACTGTCTCCACAGTAAGGCCTATGAAGTCATTTTCCCATATTCGTTTTTGCTCCCCAAGAGAACAAAAAACAATCTACGAGAGATAAACAATAGAATACTGCTCTGATATGTTCGAGTTTGTTTAATTGATGATACAATACCATTGAAAACAAAATTCCTGAGAATTTATTTCATGCATTTTATGTATTCTAGGTGTGCACAGAAGGACGTCTTATCTTGGAGTTTACTTTTGATGATCTTATGAGAATAAAAACATGGCACTTTACTATTAGACAATACAGAGAATTAGTCCCACGCAGCATTCTAGCCATGCATGTAAGTAATCCTTTATTCATTTGACCTAATGCAAACAGATGAAATTAGGTTTATGAAGAGCTCCAGCAAATTTCACACTCAAGGCAATTAACTATAAATATTTTGGTTTGCCTGCAACTACATCCTTTTACAAGTTTTTTCATCAGTCTCTTGTTTCTCAGTGCTCTGTTGTTGCCACTGTTGCTATGTTTTCATTTGGGTTTAGCACATAGTTTTCCTTTTAATCCCATTTTGTAATTGGCCCATTGGCTGAAAATTTGTTCTTCTTTATATGAACTGCAATTTGGTGAATTTTCATCATTGTAGGTATGAAGTCTTCAAATGAAGCAAACGTAATGTTACCCTTGCACGAGACAGAAAATAAGTATTTACCATGGATTTACTTAGAAACCTTTAGAATTTTAATTCTGATCTCTTTTTTTTTCCACAATTAATGACTTTTCTTTTGTAATTGAATGAAAACACATGCAATAGAACATTAAAAATATTAAGTATTCTAGAAGTTTAAGTCAAAATATTATAAGGTAAATCCTTGCAGAGAAGCAAAGGACAGTCTCTTATTGCCACTTCAAGTCCTGCACTTTAGAAGCATTCTGCCTAGTAGTGCTCCATATACAAAATTAATTGCAGAACTATAGTTTTATAGAGGGTAAGAAGACAGGCCTTAATATGTGCTTGTATTTTAGCATCAAGTTACTTGGCTATCCATAGATAAAGGTATATTCATAGTGAGGAATTTGAATTAACTTAAGAATCCTATGCCTTTTTGAAAGTGCTGTTACAGGCCTGAAGAAAATACCTTTGAAAACCTGCCCCATCTTTTACTGTGGAGGGCTGATCTTCTGAACTCTTCAACAGTATCCCATTCAGGGACAACAAGGATGGCCATGAGCGACATTATGTGTTTAGGGGGGCTACTGCAATTCAAAGAGAGTGGAAGCAGGTTAGCCAGCAACCAGCAGGTATTAATTTTAGTAATGAGATTGATCTCATTTTAAAGAGGAAGCTGGTCTCACAAGTAAAGCTCCTGGCTAGGGTCAGAGAAGGACTGTACTTGCATTTTTCCTGTTTAATTCGGGGAAGATAACTTAGACCAGAAAGGTTCTCCAGCCTGTGCTTAATGCCACTTATATGATCAGCTCTGCTGAAGGTGCCTTGATGAGTTCTTTCTGCTTCAGTTTCTTATCCACAAAAAGAAAGTGATACCTTCTGTATTCCTGCCTTTGTCTGCTTAGTTTGGTGGGGCTCCCAGCCAAAAAGCTGGAGGCTTAAAGCATACTATAATCCTTCAGGAAGCTCTTTGGTGGGGCTCCACTTACTTGCACCCCTGTGCATGACCTGACCTCCTAGGTCTATCTTTTGAATGGGCAGAGACAGAAGGAATATATTGGAAAACAGTCTTTATTCTGCTCCAATTTCATAATTTCCTATGCCAACAGAAGTCTCTAACTTATTACATAAATTTAGCATCAATGTATAATTTTTCCATGGGAATGGCACCTCTTCTCAGAAACACACACCCCCCACCCCCCACTCCTTCAAGCACATAGTAAAAACCAAATAGACAAAAAGCAAAGTGAAAATTCTTTTTTCCTCTGTTGTTTAGGCACAAGACCCTCAGGTGCTGGAGCAGCTGTCCAAAAACATCACTCGAATGGGTCTGACAAACTTCACCCTCAACTACCTCAGGGTAAGCACACCATAGCTGATGACTATTGTGAGCATTTTTTAAAAGTTACTGTTAGCTTAGAATCAAGGTAATGAGAGCAGAGCCTGTGTTGGTCAGGTAAGAAATGGACCTAACCCTTAATGAGGGTAAAGGAGAAACACAGAGACTGTAATAAAGATACAGCTGCTAACAATGTGCCATTAAAAATGGTAAGAATTTTATCATGGAGTCAAAGCAGAGTGTGAGTAGCCCCTGTCTTTAACAGTCTTTCTTCTCAGTTATGAATTTATTTTTTGTAAGCAGGAAATTCCCCACCATTTTTCCTCTCTGCTTCTCTGTTTCTGAGAAAATGGCAGCTCATTCTTATTAAGAGCTGCCTGTCTTCTCTGGCTCTCCGACCTCCCCACCTCTCCCAGGCAGAGGCAGGGCTGAGGCAAAGCTCAGCTCCAGCCCTTTCTGCAGCAGTCCCTCAAAGCAGTCCTCGCTTCACTTGCCTCTGGGAGCCTGAGCTTCCTTCTCAGCCTTGCGCTGAATCGAGTGTGTTTTTTGCAATTAAATAATGCATTTGTTCCCATTGCTTTTTGACCCTTAAAGTGCATTCAAAGTTTGGAAGTTTATTTTTATTTTTGAAAGTATTCCCTGATGTGGGCTTACAACGCACACACTGAAATACGGGATTGTAGAGTTCATATTTCAAGGTTGAAATCCAGATTTTTCTTATTTCTAGACATGCCATTAGCAGATACAATGAGGCAAATTGCTTAATGATACAGCAAGCTAACTTGGCCAGAATATCTGATTTCATTCCTTTTAATTGTATGAGCAATTATACAAGATGCTTTTTTAAGGTAATAAGAACACTAGAAAATGCAGTTATTTTCAGCCTAATGTAGAGCTGTACCTGACAGTCTGTATTTTAGCTGCACTTCATTCAGGTCTTTGAACCTTGTAGTACCTTGCTGATGGTTGAAGTCATACCCCAAAATGTTTTGAACTGCCAGGAGGACAGTGTGCAGGACTGAAATGTGTGGTGAGATATCTCACTGTATCCCTACAGCTTATAGACAGCCTGTGGTTGTATTTACTCTTGCAATATGATAAACCATTGATGATTGTTGCTTATGTGGTGTTAGTGTAAAAGTTACTGTTCAAATTATAGTCTGAGTTGTGCAGGGCAGGTTTGTATAACTGGAAGAAGAATATGGCATAAAACCTCAGAGGGATATTACATTGAATTAAAATTCTTGCATGCATAAATTCAAGAATAATATGTCTATGTAGTGTGGATTGTATTTCTCATGGTTCTTTTAGTCTGTGGTTTGGTACAGACAGTGACTGTTATGCTTTGGCAACATCCCTATAGCCACACTGTCATTGTCTTGTGGTGAGGCATCCTAGAGAATGTTGTCCAGAAATCCCCACTGGGGATTCCTCCTCAGTCACGCCAAGTTCTGTATTACACCCTTGTGGTAAACTGGGCAGCTAGTGGCTGGCTTAGGTAGGCTATTTCCATGTTTTTCCAAACTGTTCTGTGGTACAGGCATTACCTCACTTTTGAGGTCTTCAATCCTCTTAGCATGACCAGCAACACCAGCAAGCACGTGGCTGGCCCACACCAGCCACAGTACTCATACCTGTCCTCCGCCAGGCTCAAAAGACCATGCTGAATTTACAGCACTGCCTCTATCACTGACCTCTTCTGGGTTCTTTGTGGTATATTCTGTAATTGCTGGATGTGGCAATGCAAATGAGAAAGGCAGGGTCCCTGTTAGGAGGCAGCTGGCATCAGGCACCCATGCTGCTCCCCCATCAGCATCAAAAAAAAAGGAAAGGAAGGGGGGGAGGGAGAAAAAAATCTTCAGAAAAAGAAAACTGGGATCAAGCTAAGCACTCGGGAGATGAGCAGTGGAGTGGAAGGGGATGAAAAGATGAAGTCTTACTTTTTTTCTTCTTCCAGGCTAGTTTTGATAGCTTAACAGACAACATTAGGTCTTTGGGTGCAAAGCTTCCTCTGGCTCCCGCTGTGGTGATTCCAAAAGGAAATATTATTCTTTTTCCCAAGCCAGTCTTTGCCTTTCTCTTTCTTATGGTGAGGAATTGATCATTCTGCTCTTTCTTTTCCAGTTGTTCAGCTCATCATGGGAGCTCATATTACGTGATACATTTCCATTTTGATTTACTTCTTTCCCAATTACTTTCTTCTGTTAATTTTAGCATGAAAATCTTTTCTGCACTCAGGATTGTAAAATCATGTACTAAGAAATGTGATAAATGTGGTTAGGTTTAAGGTGTTTTGTTTCGTGAGGTTGGTTTTTTGTAAGTTACCATTTTATGACGTTGTATTCAGTCTTCCCAGTGTTTAGTAATTAGCACTGTTAGATGGGTTTGAATAAGGATTTGAAACTAAGCATAAAAATGATTTTCCTTTTTTTTTGTTTTCTGCTGCACACAGCAAAGGCTTGTGATACTCATAAGCAAAAACTTCACTGATGGGCAGAATTAATCATTTTTATCCTCCAACATGCACACAGCAGCAAGCTGTGCTGCAGTCTCTTTAATGGCAGAATTTAAACCTGGATTTCAGATGGTTGTGATATAAAGGTATAGCCTGTGTTTTTTATGCTCTAGACATCACAGAATGCTAAATCATTGCTAGTTGGGATAATTGCAGTTGCTGGCATGTAAACCTCCATTCCAGAGTGCCACATGCCTTTAGAGCCACAGCTTTGGATGCATGCCCTGGTTTGTCTTCATTCACTCCAAATAAAGCTGTCCAGCATAGAAGAACATTGATTTTGTAAATCATATTTAATACAAATTTAAAATATATCTTCTTGGAGCCTGAAAATGAAATGTTTTGTCCTGTGTCATTTGCCAAATGCTCTTTCTCTCTGTTTTCTCTGGCTCTGTGTAAAACCATAGGCTTCCTTTCTTTCTACTTACTAGTTTGTTTTGTTCCATCATAATTGATTACCTCATCAATGGGGTCAGCAGACTTTGCTGTAGCTGCTGACTAGGAGTTGAATAGGCTGTCTCAGAAATAATGAGCAAAACCTTGTAGGTTTTAAATTAATATCAAGCTTTTTAAAGTGTAATTTCTCATCAAGTCAACAAGTAGTAGATATTACGAACTATCAGATAATAAGACCAAGACCTATATCCTAGTCTCAGTCAGTATGAGTCCAGGAACAAACAGGAATCCTGCACAGAGTATGAAGATGGAGATAATGCTCAGAAGAACAGTTTCCACCAAGCTACAATAATGTAGTCCCCATGCATTATCTTATTTTTTTCTATGTAATTTTCTAGTTGCTCAGCTATGTTACTTAGATCTTCGATGCATAATGGATTTGAATGCGCTCTAAAACTGGTAGCTTTATACCTGCAGCACTATTCACAATTTGGAGTTCAAATGTTTCTTGCTGCCTTCTATACAATGATTTATTCTCGTGAAATTTCTAACATTATAAAAAACCAGCCCCTACTGTCAATTAGGCAGGCCTACCTGGCCTGAGCCTTGAAATACAGTTGTATCTTGCCCGGTTGGCTTCCAGAATTTGCCTTTCTTGCACTGCCTGGTTTGGAGTGATTTTTCTAGAGCTTTTCCTCATGTGTAGCTATTGCATACCCCCTACACTGTGATCTGCTCTAGTAGCCAGTTTATTGGTGTAAATGGAGCTGAATCTGCCTCTGCCCTTTGCAAAATGAGAGTTAGTGTGGCAGAGCCCTCCTACTCTGCATCAGGGGAGGTATCTAGGCAGGGGAACACACAGTCCGATTTCCCCTTACATCCTGTGTAGCTATATTAACCAAGGCTTATCTGAGCTACAAATTATCTAATTTGTTTGTTTTCCATATAGCAAATAATGAAGTGTTACTATTGCAACACAGAGGACAATATTTTCGGAATCCCCACTTTCACTAATTTAGTTCCTCACTGGACACTTTTGGATTTCTTCTGCTAGGAGGGTAACACGAATTATTTAATGGGACATAATTTTCTAAAGGCAATACTTACATTATAATCAAATACCATTTGTATGTATATCCATTGTGTATGCAAAATTTTCTTTTGCACATGTAAAATAGACATGCATGCAGCAGTTCCCTTTAATGTGCAGGGAAATTTGCTTTTCTAAATATGGCTTCATGCATGGAAAGAATATAAACTCAAGTCATTTGGGTGTCATTTTTCTCCTAATATGTAACATTTTGTGGCAGCTATTGGGTCAATATTTTACAGCTGTTTGTGTATCTTCAGTGAAGAAGGAGAAAGATTATATGCAAGGGTGTTAAGGATGCAAGTCATATACTCAGGGAAAAGAAGTCACCCATGCAACACAAATTCGTTTTCCTTTGTGAGTTACATTATGGCATCATCTAACTACATCATCATACATTGTCTTTCTCACAGACTCCACAACGCATGGAGTGGACAGGATGAGTAGCCCTCAGTCAGTAACAAGTGCTCCAGTGTATTCTGAGAAAGTGAGGGCCTGATTTTGCAGAGCATTTATATACCAATAACAAAATATACTAATAACAAAACTGTTGGCCTTGGATGCATTCTGCTGTCTCGGGCTACGTATACAGTTGGTAAAGGAGCAGCTGGTGGTTCTGGGAACACACTGGTGAAAATGCTTTTTCCATGACTTGGTACTATAGTAGAGCTTGGGGACAGGGGCAGTTTGTTAAAGCAGCATTAGGTTTCTCTAATCTCATCCTTTCTTGTTCTGCAGTTCCCTGATTCATGTTTCTGCTGCGGCCCTATGTCTTCAATAGATATCAATGAAGTCCTACACTTTGTTTACTTTGTGCTGTGCACTGAACTGGGGATGCTAGGAGAACAGAGTGTATGATCATGTAGCGAGGTCTGTGGGAGTGTTAAGGCCAGGTTGGATGGGGCTTTGAGCAACGTGGTCTAGTGGAAGGGAGCCCATGACAAGGCGGGGACTGGAACTTGGTGAGCTTTAAGGTCCCTTCTATCCCAAACCATTCTATAATTCTGAGATACTGTATCCTAATGGATATGAATAAGAATTCTATTAAGGGTTCACAAGCACTTGAGGGAGGGGGTTTGGATCATTTAATCATTCTGAAGCTTTTCCTATGAAAGCTGTCAAAATTTTAAAGGATCTTCAGAACTGAAGATGCTGAAAGCAGACATATTTTGTGGACTTTATTCCTATAAATGATGGAATTTTTCAACCTAAACCAATTCAGCTTGTGGCAAGTCTCCCCATGAAAATGCAGTCAAAATCAGAAGGTTCTCACAGGATTCGGATGACTATGGCTGGCTATCCATAATCTATCTGTGCCAACTATAATTAGCTGATTCTGCCAAGGTTTTCTTTTAATGTAATTTCTTAGCATTTATTTTAGTAATGATCACAGCGGTTTCTGTCCCTATCTTTCATGCATCTAATGCTTTATAGACAGTGTTATATGTTCCTTTCAGAATAATAAATGAGAAGAAATGTATTCTTTGCAAGAGCTCATCCAGTCAGATGTTACCTTTAAACTTTTTTTAATAAAGACACAACATCAACGAACAGTTCTATCAAGAGTTGCTCCATCATAAGCAGGAAATAGCAGAGAAAAAGATACAGCAAAAGTTTTAAAACATAAGTGGTCAGGATGGGGTGGCCGGGACAAGGAAGCAGGGATGGGAGAATTGTAGAAGGTGGGACAGGTAGACAAACACCAACTTAGAAATGTTCTGAGGGAGGATGAAAGCTGCAGCAGTCCCTAGACAGGACGTGGCTTGGAAAGATAACATTCATGATTTTAACAATAATAGCAGTGTGCTTTTGGCCCACTGATTTCTAAGCATTTTATTAAAATGAAATGTTTTATAGATGGGAAAATTGTGGCACATGAGAAGCAAAACAAAAAAGATGGAGCAAACCCAATAGCATTTAAAAAAAATCAGATGGCAGTTTTAAACCAGACTTTAGAAAGTACAGTGAGCTGGTGCAGTAGTGACCACTTCTGCTTCTTACGGCTCAGAAAAAGATTTCAGAGTCTGTGGATAGCAGGAGTTTCAGAAGTCAGTGAAAAATGGGGAATGGGAACAGAGTGCAAGTGATTAGAGAACAAATTGAGATTTTAGCAGAAATGGCAAATTTTGCCAGTATTCTGGAGTTGGTAATGGTCAGTCTTCATATAAAGGGCACTACCAAGCTCATGAGTATCAGTTAAGGAGAAAGATATATTGTATATAAGCACAAACTAGCTACTGTGCCCACTGGACATACAGACCGTCTGACCTTTGAAATAAAATTAAGGTCTGGACTAATGAGAATGTAAGGATGATAATCAGTGATGTGAGTCCTTGAAGCATCCATGAGTAAGAAATCAGAATGAAGTTAGGCTGGAGCAGTTTAAAAATAAAAAAGTCAGAAGGGTAAAAGGGAGAAAAAGAGAGACAAAGACAAAGCACTGGACACATCAAAACAAGCTACAAGATTTGAACTAGTAATGTTATTTCAGAAAAGAAAAAAGATCAAGAAAAAAAGTCCAAGAACACAGCCAAAGGCTCTCTTTGTAGAAGACCGAATTAAAGCTTGGACTAGTATGCAGTGTGGTCATAAATAATAATAACTATTAATTAAGTTTAGGAATGAGAGCTGCAGAGGTACTATTTGTATGAAGACCTGAAAACGCCAAAACCAGCTTCTTGTTCAAAGCAATGAAAACAGCAAAAATTTTAATTAGTTGTTTAATATTGAATATCCATAGGTGTCTGGTGCAAATTGTTATGCGGGTGCTCAGAAGAGCTTAAGAAATAGGCTTTAATGCAAAGCTGGTGGTTCAAACCTTTGTTCTTGGATGCAGTTATTTTAGAATCTGAAAGTATTCATTGTGTAAAGCTTATGGCAGCCCTGTGGTCAGCTCTTGATTTGGAAAGTGAATCCCATACCCACCCACCTCATGTTTTTAATCTTCAGAAAGATTATTTCTTGAGTCTGTTTATTATGGTATCAAAAGCAACTAGGTCATATAATCTTTTTTAATGATTTTCTACACATAGTTAACTTTACTGGTTTGGCTGCTTGTCTCTTCCCCTTGCTCTGACACTCTTTTTATAGATAAAGTGGCATTACTGCTTGCCGATCTCTGCTGAAGTGATCTTCTTTGATGCATCTCAAGATCAAATTTGGCTTTTCCATGTCTATGTATGTTGAAGGGTTTCTTTGGACTTTTGAGTTTGATCCTATTTCTAGGATGTTCTTGAAAAGCTTTCATCTTCCTTGTGTGACACCCTGATCCTCGTCTGCATGGAGGATGCTTCCCAACTTTATTATTCCGTCTGTCTGTATACTCCCACTTTTTCATCTGTAATCTCACCATGTTGTACTCACAACAGAAACCGTAAAACCAAAAGCTGGCTCTAAAGTAGAAGGAACATTTCAAAAGTGAAAAATAGTCCTGGGTTTCTGTAGGGTTTAAAGACTGGCACACATAAAGCTAGATTTGTCTTCCAGTCACATCCCTTGTATTGGTGCAAGCACTGTCAGAGCTAGATCAGGAGACTGATCTGATGAAAAACCTAATCTAGTCCTTTCCTCTCAAATGATGACTGTCCTAAATAGCTCCCTGAGTGCTGCTGGTGCTGAGCAGGAAAGAGACCAGCAGTACAGATTCATACCAGCTGGCATCTGTCTTGAAGATGGACTTCATCACCAAATTTGCCAGCACTGAAGGGAGAAGACAACAAAGTGCTGGGGAATTCTACACATTCTAAGTTGTAAATTTCCCTTTCTTACTTCTGGATCTGAGAACAGTATAGCAGTTATGTGTAGTGTTTGACCTATTACAGCCTCACACTGCTGTAAACTTATCCACTTCAGCAGAGTGACTACTGACTTTCAACAGTGCAACTTAGAGCAGACTCCAGCTCATACCAGATTACCATAATTTACAAAAAACTGAATTGAAAACAAAATAAGCAGAAAGAAAAAAATTGATTCATTGCACTGGTTCTGAGGAACAAAATTCTATCCATATATGTATGTGTATATGCATATTAATGGAACACACATTTTTATAGGTACCCTGTGAAATTAATGTTTGTTAATTTACCGGTTAGTTGCAAATATTCTTCCATTGTACTAACCTATTAAAAACTTCAGCAAACTTTTTCACTGCTGTAGGTACACATACATGAATATGTGTGTCTATCTGGTGGTCATTAAGGTGCAAATCTGAGCACTGCTTTTGATTTCTAGACATACCTCCTGTTTGTGCTAAAAGAAATACCGACAGGTATATCAAATTAGCAAACAGAAGCCCATGATTTTGTGTTTATCTTGCCTAAGGTAGGCCTGTAGGATGCAATGTGGAGAATCTATAGGCAGTGCAAGTAAGCAGAGGTGCTGAACCAGACCTGTACTGATACATATGTGAAGCTTATGAGCAGGGTGGAGGCAGAAGACATCATTCAAATGATAACACAGGTTTCCATCTGAATTGTGTCATTTCTGGTATTGCATTCTGCACAGCTAGAAGACTGTGCTATATCGAACATTCTTCCCTACCCTGAATTGCTTCTAAAATCCTGTGCCTTGTTGCCTTTTCTAGTTGGTGGTGGTGCCTCACTGTTAATTCATAATAAGGCAGTTTGTTAATCAAAGATCAAGTTCAACGTCCATTAAAGTCAATGGGTATATCTCCTTTGATCCAAATGTCATCTCATAGTTTTTCATTTATTCTGAGGTCTTTTACACCCATAAAATCCAATTTATTGAAATTAATTTCTCCATTCCCTTGGGCAATTTTAGCCATGAAAATGCCGTGCTTCATGAACAACAACAACAACAGGTTATTTTTATTGCACTTCTTGTTGTTGTTTTCTTTTGGAGTTTTGTGACAGAAGAAAATTAACTTGATTTAGCCACAGATTATAGTTCTTAGGTAAGCCCAAAGGAACAAGTATCAACCTGGGGATCTGATTTGAAGAAAGGGTATCAGAATAGAAGAGAATGGAGCAATACAAAAGAATAGAGCTTTCATAGCAAGACAGAGAATTTTCTCATTTTATTAATCATTCAGGCAAAACTTAGAGCTGATTTAATTAAAGGACTGTGCACCATTTCTACCCAAGATAAGGCGATTTTACATAAAGTGAGTGCAAGGCACAAGAAAAAAGCCCACAGTTGTATTCCCTATCCTAGATTTCATAGCGTTTCATTTATAAAGCAGGATTGGACCCAGCCATGCTGGATCAAAGCCTCAAAGGGAAACAGAAGCACTGTGTAAACAAATGGTGTTGGTGATTAGGCAGAGATCAGAGAACTCTCCGAAGCAGACCTGTCTCACTCTGGTGCTTCACTGCCCCAGCTTCATCAGTATTACCGCGCTGTATACCACAATGTAATGTAGATCCCAAGTCTAGAAGGCAGCAGAAGTTTCTTTCTAGAGGCTTTCCAATCAAAGTAATGAAATAGAAAATGGAATAATCTTCTGATAGTGATATGCAAAGGAAGGAAGTAAAGTTTCAATCTTCTAAACACTACACTGGACCTTTCCACTGATTAGCTTTTGACAAGATGAATTAGTGCTATGCTGTCATTTGAAATATTATAGTCTATTTAACAGTAAGTCTCTGTCTTTTATAACTCTCCCAATATCGTGGTGGTATTCCAGTGTATCCTTGGATGCCTTACTGATTTTCTTTCCCAGCATATGAGATTGAATGTTCAGCCATACAAAGCAGAGAATATCATATATTCTATTGCTAAGTGCCCTTGAACAATGTAATTTTAAAAATGAATTAATTTTATGAAAATAATTGCAATAAGAAACAGAACATGAAATACAGCTTGCTCATTACAATAGCTAACAGTGTAAGGAGAATGAAAAATGATTCAGAACAAAATGTATATTCTTGGAGTCTTTCAGTGTTATCACCAAAATCATATTCATGACACCTTTTTTTTCTTTGTGTACCTTCTTAGTGGCTAATTGTATCTTGAAGACCATCTGGTCTCTATGTATCAGCTTCTTCAAATTCTTTCTAGTTTAGTATAAGGATAGGTTGGTTCCTATAGTCTTACTTCAATATTTAGATTCCTACTGTGGGCCACTTTGCTACCCAAAGTAAGTTTCATTATGCTATAATAAAATTCTGCTTTCAATTATACAAGTATACAAACTGGAATAAGATCTCAGAAAGAAGTGGCCTTTCTCCAGAATGATGTAGTGGTGCAAAGCTTCTCCTGTGGGATTTATGTATTTCATTACCTTTAGAAATACAAGGTACAAGCACTATCAGATTAATCAAATAACTTCACAGCAGTAAAGGGCATGCGGATACTGTCATATTCTGACCTCCAAGGTTTGCTGCTGAGCCTCTGCCCATTGGCCCAGTTCTGCTAAGACTCCAGAGAGCAGCCAGGCACTGCTCAAGACCCTTGTGGTTTAAGCCCAGCCAGAAAAAGGTGACTGCTACTGCTGAAC
>NW_009937495.1:24615-30962 GCF_000696875.1 Nestor notabilis
CTGAGTATGAACCCAGTTTTGAGGGAGCCTCCCCTCTAGACCAAAAAGAAAGGACCACGAGAGCTTCTAGAGCTTCTTTTGTCTTTTTCACTGAGTACTGCAGCAGGGATTAGAAATGCATGAAGCAAGAGGAAAAGCAGCAGAAACAAAATCTATCCGCATAAGCCAAAGTACTGTAGCCCCACAGGAGTCTTGAGAAGGACAAAGATGGTCTCATTCCTCTGCTTACGCTGTTCTCTCACATCTCTTGCACCAAATAGTGCAAGACTATTTCCTTGAAGAGGATAGAAAACCAGAGAAATCATAGGAAGGGTCAAAATATAAAACAAAATACTTTTTTAACACTGATTGTTTGAGAGTGATGTTTTAGGCTTTTTTCTCTCCATTTCCTTTAAGTGAAATTAAAGAAGAAGCCACCTTTGACACTTTCTGTGAAGGCAGTTATTGGTCCTTGATAATGCTTTTGTTTAAATAGAAGTTGTGGCTGCTTAGTACTTCTCAAGATGGATGTATCAGGCCAGATTTTACCCCTAATTTATATTCTCACACAAACCTAAAGGGAGCTTACTTTTTTAACTTGTAGTGTTTGATGTTCAAAGTTTTGTTCTTTTACAGTTTCTTTCTGGACAAGAATTAGATTAGAAAGAACTTCAGAGGATATCAGCTGCAAGAGGGTTGTTGATTTCAGTGAAATTATAGTTACAAAAAAATTGGGCCAGAACAGGGAAAAAGAAAACTAGAGAAAATGTATATTTATTTAATATTCTTTGAGCTTGCTTTGATGAAGCATTTAAAGGTGAGCTTCTTAAATTTTGCCCATACTCCTTTCTTTTAGGCACATAAACATATGCTTTCCCAAAAAAAATGAATACAGTTCATCTTTGCTCAGTTTCCTACTAGTAAGGCTGGAATCAAGTTCGTGAGACAACTTCTCAGGCTAGTTATGGATACAGTCCAAAAAGCTATTCATCTGTATGTGTAATCATGGAAGGTCATGTATATAAAGGTGAAAACAACCATTTGTCATCAAAATGTAGCTTAAAGATGATCTCTGCCTTGGGAATAAGGTAATATGGACAGTTTTCTTCTCATTAGTTACTTTATTCATATCTGCAGGAGCTGTCAGAAACATGCATTTAATAACAGTCAGCTCTGTGTTTTAATAAATAAGGCTGTATGAATCTATAGAATATCACAGAAGTTGTAATTGTGCAGAAAATGCCTTTGGTGATGAACAATTCAGCCTCCTGCTTGGGAGCGCTCAAAAAAATTAAACAAAACCCAGAGGGGATTAATCCATGATGGCTTTTTTTGATTTTTTTTGTTTATCACATAGGTATTTTTTAGATTAATATAAAATTATGTGTTTTCTACAGTTTTAGCTGAAAAAAAATCAAACCCAACCCTGTATTAGTTGGCCATTTTAGGCAGCGTGTTACTGAGGCAATGGGAAAGTCCAGGGAGTGCATCTGTGGTTGGTTATCAGTATTAAACACCTTGAATGAATTACATAGCATCAGGAAAACCAGATGACTTCAGCCATCCAAAAAGTGCAAGAAAATACATTGCCTGCAGGCTCTTGCAGCTATTATAAAATTGAAATAATTATGAAGAAGGGAAAAAAGTTCATCCATGTACATTTACTAAAGTATATGTCCATGACATCATTAAAAACATGCCTGAAAGTTCTAGCATAGTAAAGCCATTTCCTATAATGAATTTTGTTATGCCTTCTCATATTTTTTGTGGACTCTGAAAATCTAGACCTACCTGTATTGCCATCATCATTGTATCTGATCTCTTTGCAATTTCTAAGTTTTTATTCTAGCAATATTGTTATAAAAGCAATTTTACCCATTGCACAGGTGAGGAGCTCTACAATGATCAGAAGGACATAAAGCCACAGCCAGACTTACAGGCTTCACTGCAGCCTTTAGCTAGAGGCTTATCTTTGACTGGAGTTCTTTGCTTTGGATACCACAGGCATCTGTGCCATGCCAGTTTCAACCAGCCATTCTTTTGTTTATTTTTACAGCACAGTGTTGGAAGTGGTAAGTGATGTCTGGCTTTATCTGACGTTCCAGAACCCTTGCCTGTAGGTCTGGATCTATGGGTCTTGACCTCCATATGGGTCAATGTCCTCCATAACCTGAGGGAGTTCAAAACCTCACCTGCTGATACACTGTGATCAGGATAAAAGAACAGTGTGCTGTGAGTAACCTCTTGAAAGAGAAAGGAGAATACAGGGAGGAGCTGGATTGTGTTAGCTCTTACGGAACATAGCTGGCTAAGAAAGGATTTCTATGCCCCAGTCTTTGCTCTCAGGATTAATTTTTTTATTGAAGAGCCACTGAGCAGCAGAGTGAAGGCGCCAGTGGTTGCTCTTCTATTTACTCAACTTGTACTTCTATGTAGTTAAGCCATCCAGGTCTGTCAGACTTAGAGCTCATTTGTCTCGTTCAAGACTTCCAGGTTATGTTCATCTTTGTACGTTAAACAGCATCTAGCGATGTTCTTAGGTACCTGAATGCAATGTTTATACTCTTTTAGAACTATCCCTGGCCTGCTTTACTGGCTCTCAAATGATTCCTGGACAAAGTTCAGGAACTGGTGCAATATAGAGTCCATTGCTGGAAAGCAATTTGTATGTGGTCTCCTGTCTTGGTGCATGAGAAGGCTTAAAATTATGAAGGTGGGACATTCTCTGTCAGTTGGCCTCACTGCCAGAGAACAGGGCTGGCACATTTAGTTTACTAGGGTTGCTATGGCTTCAGGGGGCTTAAGCACACTATTTTGTGAATTCTGAATTGTTTGAGTATGTGCCAGGCTCACCTCATCCAACGTGTGTGAAACAAGGGTGCCTCAGCAGGGCTTTTGTAGCTCATACTCTTGAAACCGAATGCTTAAATATAGGTACTTTTGGATGCTTTTTTTTTTGTGATGTTTCATTTAGTGGTATGACCACAGACACAGACCAAGAATGAGCTTGAAGACCAGCTCTCCTAATTTTTTGCCTGGTATCATTACCACTGTTTCAGTCACTCTTTTCTATATTAACAGACATGCGTGTTTGTGTGTACATACTTTTTCTGTCACAGGAAAATGCTAATATTTTTCTCCTGTGTACTTGGATCACAGTTGGTAATAACAATTTGCTCTGACAGCTAGCAGGAGAAATGGCAGTCTCTTTTCCTCCCCTCCCATATACACTTCCAGCAGTGACAGAAATAAGTTTACTTGCCTCTTTGGAACAGGACAGCTGTCTTGACTGGTGGCACGTATGTAACGGCCAAGTATCAATGTGCCCAACTGGTACATGACACAACATGTTCCAGGACATGAGGACAGCTCCTGAATGTTGTGGAGAACTTGTAACATTTGGAAGTGTGTATCTGAGACCACAAAATGGAGCTAAAATCAGGAAAAAAAGCCAGCTCCTTCTTGAATACCTCTGGTACTTGTGTGCCTCTCTGAGTAAAGTAAGAATTTGCTCTCAGATTTCTTTTGGTAGCGCTGCAAAGTCATGCAGCTTGCAAAGATTAGAGGGGTTCCTCCTTTCTGAGTTGCACTTTACAGCAGAATTGTTAAGCCCTGAGTGCAGTCTTTTATTGTGGTGATATACGAGACAGAAGAAACACAGCTTGACTTTCAAACTCTAAGCAAGAGTTTGCAGTGCTAGCAATTAGGAAAAAGATATTTGTACATGTAACCTGCAAGTCTTATCTGGAAATCACTGTGAGATAATAATCTTGGGACCTTATGACGTTATTTTACCAAGACACAAATGAATTATAACAGCAGTTTAAGGACCTTGTTGTGCGAAACTTTGCACAAATCCAGCAATAGATCAGCTGTTCTGTTTTTAAAAGGAGGGAAGGAAGACTATTTATTTCCCCCTAAAGGAACTGCTACAAAGCTATTTTCCTTATCAGAAGAACACCTTTTTCCTGAATGTTATCTCTGACATTTATTCTGTGTAACCTAATGAGGGCAGGTGGAACACCATGGGAATGAGTTATTGTTGATTTGATATAATTTTAACTTTTGTTTCAAGCCTGCTCATGGAGTTGGTGTTTTGAGCCTTCATTTTGCTTATTGGTGACCTTGGGCTATTTATTTTATAGTCAATAAGAAGGAAAAAAATAGTGCTTCTTTTTACTGCTAGGCTGCTAGGTGGCTCAGTTCTTATCTGGAGTCTCTGACAGAGTTTCTATATATGTTTTTTTCTTCTATGAGCAGCAGAGAGTGTTCTCCTCCTCAGAATGGATGCAGTACTGCTCACGCAGTAAAACCCTGTGACTGGGAGAGAAGCTTGTGCATCCTCAGCTATGCCCAGCTATGTCCTCCTGTGGCCAACCTGTTTCAATTTGCTTTCTTGGCACTAAAAAAGGAAGTATGAGGGAGACCTGAGGGTTACAAATGATTGTCAGGGAGAGTAAGGTCATGGAAAGTAAAGATTTAAACTTATCTGTGCCCAGGTGCAGCCTCTTCCCATCCTGGCATGACCCCGGATGTATGTTAAACTCTGGATCAGACAGAATACAAGATTGTAGAGTATCAAGGCTCAGGGAATACTTTGACACAGTCTGCTGAATCTTAAGTGGCTGAACAGCCATGGTCTGTTTACATATCCCTCATACTTTACATGGTACAGTCATACCAAACCGTGGATGAAGGTGAATTCCCAGTGTTGCTACTCTGCCAGGATCAGGGGGCAGCTTCTGTCACAATAAGAAGAAAAATTGCTTCAGCTCAGCCTGCTAGATAAATGACCATTCTTAGGAATTCCATCAGGAAAACGGTTCTTCTAAAAACCACTTTCTCTTCTTCACCGTACTTGGCTACTGGGAAAACTAGAAGAGTCATAGACAGATCTAAAGAAATTTAAATGCAATATAGAACTAAATGTAGTCTTCTCTGTTGTCATCTATTCTGGCTTCTGGCCAAAGAGATTTAGTCCCCAGCTCTTATGTCATCTTACTTATGCAGCCCAGCCATAGTGGAGTAAGGGTGATTGCCGAGAGCTCTTCTGAGTCTGGACCTGAGAACCGTAAGCCTCCATAGTACCATCAGTCTTTGCTCCAGAATAACCCTTTCTGGGGAGCTGAGATAATAAGCAGTAATTAGAGCTACAGTATGATAGCTTTCCTTAAACAAGCCAGCAAGGGTCTGGCTCAAAACACAGTCCTAAAAATGCCTTTGTCTATCACCAAGCAGAAAACCTTCTCCAATTGCCTTCAGAAACCCACATATGGATTGGCCGTCTGTACCACTTTCTTAAGGAGCATTTGTCCCACCTCACCAGTTTTAGCCACACATTTCTGCCCACATGCTGCCTATTCCCTTGCTTATTTTTTGGACAGATCTGTTCTCCCTGCTGGTTTGCTGTACAGCCATGCAAATAGCTGGGCTCACACAGCAGTGGGGATAGCATGGTGCTGCTTGAGCTGGCATTGCCACCTACGAAACAGCAGCCTTAACGTATTGTCCTTTGGATCCTGTTCCTTCCTAAAGCTTCCATAAGATTTCTTCTGGCCTTGCTTTCTGGGAGAGGGGGAGAAGGGAGAGAAGGCAGTCAATCACTACTAACATCTCTGAAACAAGATTTTTCATAAGTAGCAGCTTATTCAATATTTAATGGGTCATTCAATCACAAGTTATACAGTTGGTTACAAATACTTGCCGTCTTCTTGCTTCTCAACAAGAGAAGAGTTTAGTCCTTTCTCCACTTAAGTCACAGATTGCTGAAGGGCTGGGGAAACTGGGACATATCTAGTGAGTATAAAAACATTGCCATAATTTTTCATGTTCTCTACACCCTAAATGTTCACTTCATGGTGCACATACCATATTGCTTCCCAGAGCACTGAGACTAGGGTTCTTTTGCAGTATGCAAAACTAGTTAAAAGCTTAAAAACATATGCTGTGAAAGAGCATGTTCCTGCTCAAGTTTTGCTGGTCAGTGATGTCTGCAGACTAATTTATCCTCCAGACTTGATCAATTGACTCCTGCCATAATGACCTCATACTTTTCCCATTCAATCTCAGAATATTATTAATGATTGGAAATCTCTGGCTCTGACTGTGCTTTATACATTGTGTCATCTCTTAGACTTAAGAAAATTTCTTAGCAAGAGTTTCTGCCTTTTGGTGGAGCTAAAAGGCTCTCCAGGCTGTACGATGCTTCATCATCAGCTCCCAGAACGAACCTACTAGGGAAGAACAAGATAAATCAAACAACATAGGCAAGGATATAATGCAGACAATTCATAATAATAAAGTAGCTGCATTAGTCTCAAAACAGCAGTTCAAAGGAGCACAGGATTAAGCAAATGCTGTATATGCCA
>NW_009937495.1:30993-32866 GCF_000696875.1 Nestor notabilis
TGCTGAACCAAGTATCAGAGGGGAAAGGATAGTAGACACATAGGACTGTGTGTTGAAATACATTTGGGAAAAGAAATTGTTTCAGAAAGCTATGAAAACAAAAATTTGGGTGCTTACAAGTCTGCAGCCAGGAGAGGGAAGGAAGAATGATGCCATTTCATAGACCTCAGAGATCTGATTTTTTCATTTACCATTTTCAGGATTGGGGAAGGTTGTGGAGCTTATTATCCACACTGGAATCTAATTCAGGCTCAGATAGGAATTGCCATTTAACTATAGGAACCACAAGTGTGGAAATTACCATGCAGAGAATAAGAAGGACAGGTATTTCAAACATGCTTGGATGCTGTGAGTAGAGGCAAAGTTTGGGCTTGGACACAATCACCAGGATACAGCCACAGACTGACCATGTTTTAGATGGTTTAGACAATGCAGCTGCTTGCTAAAAATCTGTTGTGTTGGTCAGAGTGGGTGATAAACATTTGGATCTCTTCAGCTCATCTTTGCGTCAATAATGCTACTGAGATGCTTTCCTGTAAAACATGAGCAAAAGCTGAGAAACTTGGTTGTTTAGCTACCATTGTAAAATTTGTGTAATAGATGATATTGGATTTATGCACTGCCAAACATAGGAACGGTAATATAGGGGGAAAAAAAATCCCAGTATTCCAGTAGTCTGGGAAGTGCTGGTTCATCTCAAGTGTCATATGGCCTATTGGCATATACCAACCTATTTCAACCACTGAAAATACATGCTTATTTCTGTTCATCAAAACTGCTTAAATATTGGAAGTTGCAGTTTTTCCCTTGTAATACAATTGGTCTAAGAAACACAATTGAATTGTTACTTATTTAATTGATAATTACACTTTATCTGTGCTGCAAAAGATAATGGCTGTGGAAGTCAAAAGGCGTTTGCACAGAAGCTTAACTGGGTGATAAATGGCTTCCAGTGTGAGATGGCACATCAGGGCTGGAACTGCTGTCCCATCTTTCAAGACTTGTAAAAATTCTGGTTTAACTGCACGGGATGCGGGGGTGCGGGGGAAATAGTAAAAGAATTGTCAGTGTATTTTCTTTTGGTGTTGCATAGGAAATATTCTGGAACATGATTGTAGAGATTAGAAGGTCCCTTAAAAATGCAGTAAAAAGTACTTGTTTAGATAGTTTAATTTTCAATTCTTATAGTATCAGAACATCTCAAAGTAACTCAACATCATTGATTCATACATAGATGGTGTTAAAGGACATAAGACATCAGCAGAGAATCCAGTCAGACTTTGTATATACCATAGGTCATTTTATTTTACTGAATTACTGCCAAACTGAGCCCAGTGGCTTCCATTTCACCGATACGTAACTGGTATTTGGCAAGAGCAGAAAGTATCCTCACAGTACCTATTTCAAATTATGGAATTATTAGTTTCCTTATTATATAGATGGGACATAGAGTAGTTCAGGGAACTATTGGAAGGTCTTTCTAGATGCTGCATGCTCTACCAGGAGGCTATTTTCTTGGGGAAAAAAAAAGAAAGAAAACACCACAGGAATCTTAAGGTCTCCAAACTCCTTCCCCATAAAACTGATTTCTCCTGGCACCAGTGGTGATAATGAGAATTTGATGATTGTTCTGTGACTTGTGTGATATTTTCAGTCCTGGCTGAAACACATTAAAAAGTTGTTTTGCAGATAGAGAATACATTACTGTGATCACACTAGCAGAAAAGTTCAAAATCTGTCCTTGCTCTCTGAAAGCGCTGAACTGCCTGAAGCAAACTGATGTGTTAGCATAGGCAAAATCACCCAAACTGTGTGCCAGAAGTAAAATTCACATTGCCTTGCTCACGTAAGATGCAAATTGTAATTTTATATA
>NW_009937496.1:0-2996 GCF_000696875.1 Nestor notabilis
TTCGCATGGGAACGGGCGAGATCCCGTTTCATTGCTCCAGAGACAGTGTTTTCGTTAACTGTTACCGAGTTACGCGAAGGACGAGATGTTTTTAAAACCGATGCAAAATAATGCAGATTCACTGTGTTCCCCCTTCCCCGAGGAGCAACGGCAAAGGCTGCCAACAACGTTATCGAACGTTTTCACCTATATCTGAGGTTTCCACCTATTTCTTTGTAGTTTGTGTGCTCTGCTCTGGCGTTTTCGATCGTTTCCTGTTGCTGTTTCTTTCACACGGAATATAGGACTAAAATAAGTGTTGTGTTGGTTTCTTCGGTAAACTGATTGTGCCTTTGTAATGCCATGTAAAACCACGAATGCATCTGCCCGCTTTAGAAATAGTGAACTCGAGATGCTTTAGAAATAATATAAATACTTAAATAAGAATACTTATAAAGATGAACTTTCACCCCTGCGTTTCCAGGTCTGCAGCAAGCAGCCGTCGGCAAAAATCATTGCAAGGCCCTTAAAACCCAACCCTCTTTCTTGTAAAGTGTTAAAGGAGGTTACATGGAAACCAGCTGTTGCGCAGGGGCATTTCGTTTACTTTAGTGCTCAGCAACAGGTTTTTGGACCGTGGGGTTTGGATGACCTCGATCTCCCCACCGGGAGAGTGACGCTGCCCACCCCTCTGCGCACAGGGACCGCTGTGTTCTGGCTGCATGTACGTACACACCCACAGCAGATCCCGTGTTTCTACATAGCAGGTTTTCTTGAGCCATTTGTTGTATGTGTACGATGGAAAATCTGACAGAGAATAAATTAATTTAGAGTGAAATCTCTCATTTTCACAGCTGAAATTTTGCCCTTTCTTGTTTTCCATCCCAGTCCAGGCCCAGGACTTCATCCGATGTAGATGTGAAGCTTCTAAACCAGAAACTCCTACTTCAAGAGGTGCCCAAGGAGATGAGCTTTTTAGGTACGTGCATTTTGATGTCCTGTACTTCATGCAAAAGTCATTCCAGTTCTAACTCTGGTATCGTGCCAACACAGCACCATCAGAACAGTGTGTAAACCAGCCCCAGTCCTGTATTGCAGTAAGTGAGCAAGGATTTATACAAAGCTGGTCAGTGTTCTGGGGCAATTCAGACTTTTCTAGTAATTGGGGAATAATTTCTCATTTTGTTGGGATTTTAATGAGATGGCGAATGAGAAACCCTGCGGATTGATAGACGTAAGCCAGTGCTCTCCTGCTAGTTCTCATGATCGTCTTGACTGTGCAATAATGATGACTTTTAATTTTTCATTGATGCTAAAATGCATCTAGATCTGACTGTGCCTGAACACATGAGAAAACACCAAGACAAAAAGCACATGGCATTTTTTCTTACTTTAAGTTAAAGGAAACAGCCAATTTAAGGGCCATTTTCAGCCCTCCCACAAAACAGGCTCATGTAGGCTTAATGTGGGTTTAATTTATATTGGTCATAGATACCACCATAAAAAAGAGGGGTTTTTTCCCTTTGGTTTAGTTATGATGTGCACATGGTATTTCACAAATAATTTCAGCCTGAACAAATAATTTCTCTGTTTAAGAAAACGTGACCTGATAAAACTGTGAGCCTGATTAACAGCAAATCACAATAGAACACCCAAATTAGTGCCTTCTAAATGCCATCAAACCAGAGCATTGCAAAGCGGGTTATTGAGAAACCTCTCCTCCTTTCTGCTAGAGATCTGTGACTTGGTTCATTGTCCGGGGTTTTGCTGTTACTGGCTGCAGCTGCAGAGGGGCATCTGCGAGACTCCAGCGTGGGGTTGAAATGTTTTGCAAAATCAAGGTTAATTTTTGCAAATTTAAATATTTGGTCATTGATGAACATCAAGTTTATGTAATTTCTTTTTTTTAATTGCAGAGTAGTTGATGAAATTAAAAGTTTTGATGGCTTGTTCTTGTTCTTCTTTTCAAGCTGGGCTGTCACAGAAACAGCTGCCTCCAGGACGTGGAAGCTGGGATCCGAGAGGCCTGGGTGGGCTGCTTGGCTGAGGGCGACAGGACCAGGTATGATCCTAGCTCGGGAGTGCTGAACTTCAGGTTGCGTTGATTGAATTACACTTTACTGCAGAATTAAATGAACTAAAAGACTGAGTGTTACTCTAGGCAGAGCTGGCCGACACTTCTGAAAACGGGAAAAACCTTGCAGGTGTTATTTTCAGCTTTGTTCAAAAGAAGTTTTTTGCTGCTGTTTTCCAAAGGTTCTCTTGCCCCCCAATGGCCAGGATACATCTTACAGGATTCTTTTAAAGCTTGAAAATGTAGAAGATGAAGGATTAGCAGGGAAAATCCAGTAATGTTAAGGGAGGACAGGAGAAGTCAACTCTAGATCTTTTAAAATCATGGACCAAGTTTTACCCTTCAGAACTCCAGCGCCTCCGCACCCTGCTCTGCCTGAAAATGGTGGTTTTCTTTATGTAATCCACACTGACCGCCTACAAGACAATTGATGAAATAATTGCAGCTAAATAGAAAATATCCAGATGGTTCCACATGCCAAATTATACAGATAATATTTTTTAAAAAATGACAGTTAGCCTGATTTTCAGTTGGTTATGAATGGAAGCACCATGGCAGTGCTGCTCAGCAGGGCCTGTGGGTTCTCTCAGAAGTGATCTCTGGGCTCTGAGGGACTAAAACTTGCTCTATGTAATACTGTCAAAACCGCCCAATTGAATACAAATCTTTAAAGACTTTAACTTCTGCTTCTGTACCTGTGTGTGGTATCACCTTTGCAAGCAGCAAGTGGAAAAGCAGCTCCATTGCTGCATCCTGGGTTTTCCTGGCATGGGCAGCACTTGTATTTCTGATAATCTTTGTTTCTGGAGAGCGTTTGCTGCAGGGGCTGGTTCTGGAGATGCTCTTGTTGGTTGCAGGTCCCTCCCTGGCAGGGAAGTCACCGATGGACTGTGGGCACTTGGGTGAGAGAGGCGAGGAGGCCGCCAGCGCGGGCACAGAGCCC
>NW_009937497.1:0-3224 GCF_000696875.1 Nestor notabilis
TGGGATTCCATGGCAAAATTCCCACTTCCTGGCCAAGATGGAACCCTTAAAACCAAAATCTCTCAATTGCTGCAGTATTCCCACTGGAATTGAGGACTCATATGCACCAGGGTTTGTTTAATGAACTACATTGAAGGACTAGTACGTGCACTCAACAAATTGCAGGATCAACCTGCAGGCCAAATGACTAATGTAGGATAGCAGCTGCTTGACTTGGCCAAATTTAGAGCATACCTAGAGAGGTTGCTATGAAATGGCAGTTCTGCACTGGGGAGTCTTTGGGCTCTAACTCACATGCAACCGTGGATTAATATTGGGTGTCTGAAGGCACGTGGAACATGGTCAAGGAAGGTACCACCACCAACCTGCAGGCAGCTCCCACTGTGCTTGTGGCATTGAGGGGGACTGAAATTCAGGCTAATTTCAGACTGAAGTTTGTGACTGCTTTGTCCTTCTGTTGAGGTCTTCCAGGATGGCTGATTTGTTTGCACAATCTGCAATCAAGTTAACCCAAACCTAAAACAGTCAGAGATTTTTAGTAGATAGCACAGTTAAAATCCTAAAACATTAGGGACACCTATTGGTCTGAGGACTTTTTAAACTTTGACAACCACCCCACTCAGCACTCCCCCAAATGGAAGGATATTTTGAAATGAAATCTCCTATTTTAATTAGGAAACATAAAAATCTTTGTTATTAAATGTCACTGTGAACAGTTAGCTTTTTTTGGGGGGGGTTGTAACATTTCCTAATAACTAGTAATTTATTAAAAGCAAAATGTATTAATAAACTATGCATTCATAAACCTGATGTTGTCAGGTCCACATTTATGCAAAAAAACCCAAAAAAACTTAACCAGTTGAATGAAATAAACTCCCCTTTTATTCTTTATTCTAAAGTAAAAACAACGCTGAAGAGCATTTTGATCTTCCTTCTGTGACAAGTCCCTTGATCCAGCTGCAAGCTTAACTGCTTAACTTCTGACATTAGGTGTATGTGTAAACATAATGGCATTATGTAGTTAAATTTCAGCATGGGAACGCAAAGTTAGGTCTTATGTCTACCAGTGATGATCTTAAATCTTAGTTCAAATCTTAGATGGATTTTACTTGATACTTGCAGTGAATACTGTGTATCCAATCTGTAACCTGAAAATGAAATTACTCACATTAAAGAAATAAGCAGTTAAATAACAGCCTGTTCATAGAATATTTGCAAATATAAAAAAAAAAAAAAAAAAAAAAGAACAAAAACCAAACATCTGAAATCAGTAACTAAGCTGTTAACTATGGCTACAGTAAGGGATTTTAGTTTGCATGTTTCTCTGCAGGGCTGGGAGAGGCAGGATAACTTGAAAAGCATAGAAGCCTGCATCAGAGATTCATTAAAAATGCAAAGCTTTGAGTTTTATGGATTTGGGGTTGAATTCATACCTATGGATCAATGCCAAAATACTATATTGGTGTCACAACTATTTTTTGTAAAGTTTCTTTTCATGCTTCTCTGTATAGAAGACACTAATTGAAATGTTTTTGACTTTAGTTCCATTCCTCTGTTGGTGAATTTTGTCTCCTGACAGTTCCAATTCAGAGTATTTGCATGCTCTAGATGAAATTGGCCATTTTATAAGAGACTTATACAAATCGTAGAATTTCTGGCTTGCAAATGGACTGGAATGAATTATGACCTTTTCCATAATAGTGTGTCATCCTAGTTATTGTGTATAAAATTAACTAAAACCCCAAGTACAGGAAAATGCCTTTGGCCAACGCTTTTCTGCTACTAGGCTCTTTCTAAGAGATGATGTGTAATTAACCGTTTCAGCTCCTTGAACTTCCAATGAATGTAACGGCTGGCAAAGATCAACAGATTCTATGACTAATACATAAGCCTTGGCTTTATGAAACTGGGATCCTTTTGTTTTAGGAAAACAATAGGAAGGCTTCCGGGTTTTTTTTTTCATTTATGATGGTCGGATTCTCCTGGGCTAAGCAGCATGATTCCTGTGCAGTTGCATCATGGTCTGCAGAGCCCAACAAAGTGAAAGGAGTTGGGTCTATTCCAAGTATGTTTATTCCTGGAGTGATTATATGGAATCCCCATACATAGGAGAACTGAAGGGTCACCATGGAGCCTATGTGACAAAAATAAAAACTTGGATCCTTGAGTCAAATCACAGAAGAAAATCCTGTATCTGGGGACAGATCAGAACTACACAGGATGTTTAATAACTGAACAGCATTAGACGGACTGCATAGATGAAATCTGTATTCTGCAGAATAATTCTTACCACAAGAAGAGATTCTGTCTTTATTCCTTAGAGACCGAGAGGAAGAACTGGGGATTATGTATCACTTAAATGTGCCACACACATTGTCTCTGAAGATGCTGGTAAAGAGAAAAGCTCTTTCTAAGGTCATGGCTTCCCCTCTCTTAGTTGGATATCTTTCAAGTTAAAAAAATAAAAGAAAGAAAAATTAATAAAGGAGAGGAATTTTTACATGTTTCACATTAGCTTTGTTTGTAAAGCTGTAGTATGATGTGTGGAAAATTTTTAAATCTTTAAGGCATCTTTTAATATTTTAGTTACCTGAAATATTAACTGATTTATTAGGTTCTATGATATTGGATCCAGGTCAGTACAGGAAATACTCAGCTGCAGTGAGTCTCTACGAAAAACTAGGTCAGAGTATCCATATATCTTCTTATATTATAGGGAAATTGCTTCCCAGATAGCACTGTAAGTAGAAATGTGATTTTTTACATCTCATTGTATCCCCAGTGGTCATGCTGTGACTTCCTGCACATGCTGCTCCAATGCCCCTCTGTCCTAGTCCATAAGAGAGCTCACTTCATATTCCCCAGAATACTATGAAATATGGAGACAGCAATATTTCCGAATTTAGGAGTAGAGCATGTTGTGAAACTTCTAGGAAAAAAATTCCTTCTTACACATTCTGGATCCTTATCATCTCAAAGGCAGAAGAGCTTCAAAAGCTAGGGATAGACTAATCTTTTCATGGAAAAATATAAATATATTTGAAAACACTGCTAGTACAATAAACAAGAGTGTTTAGTGTACTAACAGAATGCAACTTAATTTCTACTTCAGCTTTATGGATTTGCATGAATTATTATATGAAACCAAACTGTACTATTTGCTCCAGAACCTTCTTTAGGCATTTCTTACTATACATGGTGAGGCACTGGCACAGGTTGCCCAG
>NW_009937498.1:0-12389 GCF_000696875.1 Nestor notabilis
GGTGCCGCTGGAGCCGGGCCGGGGCTGTCTGTCACCTCCTACTGCCTCCGGCCGCTCCACCACGCGCCGGAGACGCCTCGACACTGGGGAGGCAGCTCAGGGCCTGAAACTGCCGTTATAGTTAATGACAGGAAAGCTGCTGGAGGAATTACCGGGAGTGGTAACTGGAAAGTGATGCTGGGGAGAAGTGGTCATGAGCGACAGCGAGAGCGGGTTCAGAGCAAGGCAGCTGGACAGCAGGGATGGGTTTCTGCAGTATTTCTCATCGTTCCCGCTTTAATACGTATTGCAGGAAACAACCAGCAGCGGGGAAATGTTCGTAGGAAACGTCAGTGAAGGAACCTTGAGAAAAATAATTTACCCTTAGGTTCAAATCCTAAAAAAAGGGAGAAGAATAAAAAATGGTAAAGCAATGCATTCCTATGAAATCCATTCTGGCTTATACAAACTTTGTGTAATGTGCCTTAAAAATGTCAGACAAACATGGGTCCTTGGTTTTGTTGGGAGGCTGAGAATGGATTTCAGGGCATTTCTTTCTTTTCAGCAATTACGCTCAATCCATGTGTTATCTTTGTAGCATCCAGTGCTACAAGGTTCTCTTTTTGAGATGTGATGTGCAATCACTTGAGATTTAGTAAAAACAGTAGGATACTCAATTACACACTTTCTATTCTTTCTCAAGCCCAGCTTCCCAATGAACACAGGCACCAACTAGATTCCTAACACACAGGCCAAGAATCAGCACATTAAATCTGATAGCAGTATAAATCAGCAACACAGGAGCTGGTCTTATCCCATAACTGATGCTGAGTCTTTTTGGAATGGAGGGAAATGTGTTCAGATACAGCGGTACTGCATCCCAATTACAGCCTGCAAGCAGTGCTAGTTTAGCTCTTTTGTGGACCAGAATAACCTGCCAACAGAGACTGATTTCAACTACCATCTATAATTCAGCCCAGCTTCTATAAGGTCTTCTGTTAAAATTCCCTTTGTAACAGTGCTGCTCTGTCCACAGGTCTCATCCCTGAAGGGGTGGCAGTGTGCAGAGCAATCCTACTCTTCAATACTTTGAATATGGGGCTGGCAAGCTCTGACCTCCCTGACAGTGCTTGTTGCAGGATGCTAAATGGGAATTTTATACTAAAAATCCAGAACTTTCCCCAGGTATTAAAAGTTCATGGAGATACACTTACTGGTGAAATCTTTGCTGTTAAAAACTTCTGTGAAAAAGTGGATTTTTTTTTTTTTTTGTTTTATTCCATAAAAATACAATTTTGTAGGCTGGAGTTTGTTTTGCATTTTTTAGCTACCCTACTCAGTTTATGATTTTCAGTGAAAAGTTAAGATTCAACTTTCATTCTGACACAAATGCATCAAATCTCACATGTCCGCCTATCTGATTCCCCCATGGCTCCACAGCTTAGGTCTTACAGAAACACAGATGACAGTTACAGGTGCAAATATACCAGGGTGAGATTTCATCATGAAAGAGTAAAAACTGGCACTGATACACTTGCATTGCTTTTTTCTCGTGCAACAAAATTTGTTCACACTTTATGTACTTTACTGCTAGTGTCTTTAGTTCTTTTTAATCATGTCAGGCAGATCCCAGTCTCCGTGACTACCTGCAGATCCAATACTGAGTACATCTTTGATGGTATCCAGCCCTAACAATTGTTGCTAAAAACATTGCAATAGCCGAGTAGGAAAGACATTCAGAAAATGGAGACAGCTGGATGTTGTGCGTGGAAGTAAGTTAGTTGTCAGTGGGTGTAACTGGTGCTGTGGTATATGGTTTGCATTCTGATGACTGGTGTGGTCTGCCCCTAATAGTTTTCTTGTATGCCAAAGAGACTAAGTTGTTAATCTGCTTTACAACCACACATGGTCTCTTCTGCACATCACAATAGAAACTCTGCTTGCAGACGCTTTAATGTAGATATATTAATACCTAAATTCTTTCTCTTAGTAGCTACAAGGAAAGCTACATTAATTCCTTGAGTTAATAATTTATTCTCTACTCAGTGCAGATGGTTTTGAACAGCTATATAACTTCTCGTTCACTAGACTAGTCATTTCTCTCATTGCTGAGAAACAAATCCAATTTTTTGCCATGAATCCTGAAAAGTCTTGATATGGCTCTGGCCAACCAACAGTTGCTCATACGCAACAAATCTGGAAGGCAAATGGGTCAACATGGGTAGTCACAAAGAATATCTAACCTCTGGCTACATGTGTTTCTTTGCACTAATTTTCATGCTAAGATGTTTTCAGGTGTATTAAAGAATGCAGAATCCAAGAGGACATGCCAGCTCCCAGATCCAGGTGTATGTTTTGGCCTGATTCTGCTTTCATTCTGTGGTGAGACCTGGATACTGATTCCATCAGTGCCTTCCATGAGCAGGAAGGTCAGGTGAATGAGCTAGTGGGGCTGTCGTGGTCTTCAACCAGCTTTCTGCTTTGGAGGGTCAGGAGGGACAGACCCCAGAAAGTGTTTTTGAGCATATTGATCTACAGCTGAATATTGCAGATTTGTTCTTCAAAAGTCCTGGGCTCCCCAAAAGACTTTTACACAGACAGTCCTCTGTGGTCAATTCCATGTAGCTTGGTCAGTGCCCCATTTGTAAGATCAAGTGTGTGTTTTCTTAAGGTTCACGCAGAGTGTAGTATCTTGCTGGTTAAATTACAGTGCAGGTGTTAATGTTAATACAGAAATACTAATACAGAAAGCATATGCACAGAGACTGTGACTGGATTAATGAAATAAGCCCTACCCCAGCTCTTCTTGAAGCATTTCTTCCAGTTGCTTTATTTCCTAAGGAATACATTAATAAGACTCCTCCAAAACTCCAGATGTACATTCAGTCCTTTGCATATGCTAAACTAGAGATTAATTTAGCCATCTGTGTGTTTCCACCTGGAAGAATTCTCAGCCTTTTACAAGGCAAATTATTCCCTGTGCTGACCAGAAAAGGAGGATTTCTGTTCCTCTACACTTACTGCCTCATCTAAGAAATGAGCTTTACTGTATTTGCTTTCCCCAAACTTGCCTTTATTCATAATATTTACATTGGACATTAATGCTTTTTAGGTTTTTTACCATTTCAAATTGGCACTGGGAATCAACTGAGAAAAACAAAGAGCTGCTGCACATTCTTTTTATTAACATAAAAGTCCAGTAAGTGGCACTGCAGGACCACGTTTTCCACAACCCTGGATCACAAACAGTGCAGTCAAGGAGAGCAAAGGCAAGCGTGGGATATGTCAAGGCTTTTCTACTCCATGAAAAAAGTATTTGTAGAGCAGGTGGGAAATGATTTGTGGTGGCAAGCCCCGAAGGTGCAGTGCAAGGAACTGAGGTGTATTCAGCTGCTGGCTCTGGAAGATGGTATTAGGAACTGGCTTTGGCACCAAGCTGGCTGTTATCGGGGGTTTGCCAGAAGAAACCAGCGACATTTCTGGGAACTATTCATTTGCACTTGATGGGACGTGCCTATGAAGGCTTTGTGCTGGGTTTTGCTATCAGGAGCAGAATATTGGGCAAGGTGAACCATTTCTATACATACCTATACTGACTTACTGTACATTAATTTTATGCAGAAAATCCAAACCCCAGACTGTCAGTACATTCTGGAGTGGACGGGATGTCAGTACATTCAGGAGTGCCATTAAGTTCAAAGACACTTTCTGTACATGAGCTAGGGATTTCTGAGAGTCTGTGCCAGTGTTACAAAACCCATCACCCTGTTTTCTCAGTCTCAGCTGATAATGAATAAACTATTATCTAGGGAAATTTGTCAAACAGACAGGTACCACTACACTTTTTGGCAATATAAATTGTAATAAAATACTTATAAAAGCTAATAGAGGGTTACTTACAAAACCAGTTAAAGTTTTTGGCTCCACCTGCAATATTTGAACCCAATTTTAGGTTACTCATTCTGTACTGTGCCAAGCTAAAATAATACAGATCCAATTTTTCTGTTTATCTAGATACATAGTTAGATAAGACTGGAAAAGAATGAACATGAAGAGACAGTCTGCATTTAGAAGGGACATAAAGCTACATTTAAAGGGATAAACCAGCCTTTCAAGAGGATTAGGAAGCCATTGCCTCTATGATGTGGCTATTTTATAAATGTCTCTTGTGGGATCATTCATGCCGTGAAGCATCTGTGCTAACTGCTGTCAGCAACAAGACATATGACAAGGCAAACTGATCTGAGATGTCAATATGCAGCTATGGATGTAGTATGGGGGCACTAGGAGGTGTAGCACTGTCCTGGCACAGGGAACAGCCACAGGATCTCACAGCTGCTTCAGCCAGGCTTGACAGATTTTTTCACCACTCTCTAGGAACCAGAGGTTGCTGACTTCTAATACTTCCACCTCCTGGGTCTTTCCAACGGCTTTTGAAAACAGCAATTAAAAACATTCACTCTCAAATGTTTATTCCCGCAGCAACATAGGATGGCACTTGATAACCTCTGACAGCAGAAGCAGAGGGTGACACACAGCACAAGAAGGCATGGAGCAACATGAGCAAATAGATGAGAATGAGACTTAGCAGCACAACGTATGACAAAACAAGACACCACAGGACAACTCAGAGTAGCATAGAACATGCCAGAACACGACATAGCATGCAATTGCACAAACAGCATGGAATAACAGTTGTTGCCATGCCACAACATAGTAGATATATCTGGAAAGCTGATAGAAATGCCTAGAGAGCAAAGAGAAATTCATAGCAGCTGCAGGTATGGAAAATGTCTAGAAAATTATGCAAAATTCTGAGAAAGATACAGAGAACTCCTAGAAACTTATAGGAAATTCTTAGAAAGCAGAACTGACTTCCTGGAAATCTGCGTGCGTGGGGAACTCCAGGAAAGCTAAATGTGAATTCCAAGAAAGTTGGCTGCAAAATCCTAGAGAGCTGGAGAGAATTGCTTATGAAGTAAGGAAGAATTGCTATAACACAATGGAGGAATCCTAGAAAGAAATGTACAGTCCCTAGAAAGCTGTGGGAAATTTCTAAAGAGCAGAAGAAAGCCCCTGGAAAGCAGAAGGGAATTCCTCTAAATAGTACACAGTTACTAGAAAGCATCAAAGAAATTTCTAAAGAGCATTAGGGATTTCTTGAAAGCAGCTGGAAATTCCTATAAAGCAAAGGTAAAGAAATACTTGGAAAGCAATGGGAAAATTTCCCAGAAAACAGTATACAATTTCCTAAAAGGTGGGTGGAAATTCCTAAAAAGCTTGTGAGGACATTCACACAGATCATAAGTCTCTCTTAATTGCTCTCAGACTTCTTGCAACTTCATCGCTGGCTACGTGAGAAATTAATAATGGATAATAATCTGAGGAACCCTCCTCTTTGTGTCTTTAACCCAAGCCTCAGAGAGGCAGCAGACTTCCCTAAGAAGTGGGTTTGGCTGGCATACTGGGTCTCCGTTCCCTTCAGAAGGGAGTCTCTTATGTCAATGACCTGTCTTTATGGAAGCACCTTTGTAGGGTGAAGGCTGGCTTAACCTCGGTGATATCTCCAAGCTAGATGAACTATTGTCCTTGTTATTGTTCAGTTCCATGTGCAGAGCCTCATACCAGTTGTGGAAGGGCACTTAGGATGGTGGGATAGTCATGGAGGAGACACACCAGCTCTGGTGCTGGGCAGGAATTTGTCACCATTGCCCACATCCCTTAAGTCACTGTGTTCATTCAGGTGAAGAGGATAGGGAATCCTATCAGGCGCCCTGTCGCCTGTTGGGCTGTCTCAGGGAAGGCAAGGTGCAGTTCCAGTAGTCTATCTCTCAGTCCCTAATACTCATCAACCTACTCACCTCCGCCCCCCACTCAGGGAAATCCCCCCATGCACCATGCTACAGTGCTCTGCTGCCAATTATGCCATCACTGGATGTAGAAAAATGCAGGAAAGCAATGGAAAATCCTGGTCCAGCTGTACACCCTGTAGTTCCTAAAGACCTGTGGGAAGCATGTAGAAAGTAGGGCTGAGGAAAGCACAGGAGAAAATCAGCCACTGTAAAGAGCAGGAAAAAAAAGGGAAAACAGAAAGTAGATAGGGTCAGATCCCATTGTCTTTCCTGAAACATAACTTGAAGAAGACGTCTCTGATTTTAACCTCTCCTAAATGGAGAGGACTGGTTTGATGGACTGAGGAAGAGACACTGAATGCCTGTGTTGGTGAGCCTCAACTCACACTAAGCCCAGCCCTAGGCAGAGGAGCTTTGCAAGGAAGGAGCAGGAGGGACTTGCTGACTTGGAAGGCCTCTGACCTTGAGACAGATTTTGGCAAATGGATGATGAAACTCAGGGAATATTTCCAGCCTGGAAAAGTACTGTCAGTTAGAGACTGTCACAGCAGCAACTCTTTGCAACACAGGGCAGGGAAAAGCCAAGGGCACCGAGGCAGGCGGCAAAGAGGAAGACTTTGCCTAAGTTGCTGGGATGAAACAGTCCTGTCTGATGTGGTGGAACAGGCATAGAAGCTGGAACAGGAAAACAGATGAGCTAGGGTGAAAGTGTATTTAGGATTATATCATAGACTGGAGTAATTCAGTCGGATCACTGGGTTTTTCAAAAGTTTCCTCGAAGGTTATGGCAGGAGGGGTGAAGCAACCTGAAGTTGCTTAGTGTGGATTCTTGTTTAGAATATTGTTCTAATGTTTTATTGAACTTTGTGGAACGTTTCTGACTGCCATGAAGCCCAGACCATGTGATTTGGTAAGACCTTTGACAATCAGACCCTTGCCTCCAAGAACAGTTTAATCCCAGAACCTGCAGGTGAGACCTTGGTTGATGCAGCTGCAGCATTGCAACAACAGCAGGGTTGTCTGGGAAGCTGCAGAGGGGAAAATACTGCCTGAGAACAGCAGAGCTCCAGAGCTGGGACATTTGGAGTGATCTGGTCATTTCTGGACTGGTGGTTAACCCTCTTTACCATAGCTGGAGCCACTGCATTCCTGTGTGGGCACCATGGGGCTGCCCCCCTTACAAAGAGCCCTGGCTGGGCATCCCTGGCAGAGCTGCTGGCTCCCGTGGCTCCCTGTGGAGCAGGTGCAAAAGGCTTCCTTTGGTCTTCACTGTGAGCAAGAAGTGATGCTCTGTGCAGTATCAGCTTCCATGGTTTTGGTAAGTATGAGTTTAACTATCTTTAATTCAAGGATTTGTAGCCTGCTGATGGAAGGGCTCTGGAGCCTGACTATATTGGATGTGCAATAAAGCGGACTCAATAACCAACTGTAGTGCAAATTCCTGCTCTCTTGCCCCTCTAACATTTAGGGGAAATGGGCTCCTATAGGTACCAAGCACAAGCTTCATTTTCACTCATCCTGCACCAGAAGACCACAAAAATCTGCTGGTAGAAGTTAAAAAGTTCTTCTCCATCCATCAGTCAGGGGCTGGGCTGCAATATGGGGAAGGATCCATTTTATGCTGGCATGCAGCTCAGGAGTAAATCTGTAATAACAGCTTAGGAGTGAAGAGTGCCACCTACCAAGCCATCTGCTAAGAAAATTATATTATCTGCAGTCTCATCCGTGGTTGCTAGAAATCACTGTCGCACTCATCTGTGAAGAGTTTTGCTGCTAATACATCTATTTGTAATCTTTTTATCCATCCACTCAGAATTAATTATTTCTCAGATTAATTTTGTTCTAATGAATCATTCTGTATCACTGGCTTTATTTCATTTCTGAGATACTAATTAATATGTCAAAGCCATCTTTAACACTAAAAGTGCTGTCATGTTTTCTGTGACTTTCCTTTTGATTCATATATTCAATTTTTCTGAGGGCCTAAAATGTCCATCCAGTGTGGAGTGAAAGAAAAAATGCAAGCTATACAGTATTAAAAAATACATGCATATGGAAATACAGCATAAATTGGGAGGCAGTGGCCCAGTCAGTGTTATTTTTGTGTTGATTTACTAGTTTATGTGCTATTTCATGTAGTAGATCCTCAGCAATCAGCTCTGTATGGTTTTTATATACTTGGGGTATAATATAAAATTCAGTAGTACAATGAATGTCTACATTTATCAGTGAAATCATCAGGAATTTTGAGATATTTTGTATTTGTTGGTTTAAATTAGGTTTTAAAGGCGGGGTCTTGTTGGTTTGCTGTGGATTTGCTGGCACTGTTCTGCCATGCCGCAGGGATGAGGCAGTTGGAGGAAGCATTTTTTGTTCCTTAGAGCGCTCCTCTCCTCTCGTCTCAGCTATAATTTATTCTCATCATTCTCTGCAGTTTGGCTCTCTACCCACTCTAGAGGGAAGTGTTGGCAGGGCAGTAATCCCTCTCCTACCCCATATCTGTGGCAGATGGGAATCCCATAAAGAGAAGGGGGGAAGATTTTATGTTTCTCTGCTAGAGCAATTTCCAGGGTTATTTAAGATCCAGTAATGTCCTTTGGTTTGATGGAGCAGTTTGAGATGTGAGAAGGGTCACTCCAAGTGCTCATTGTGGAAAACTTTCTGTCTCTGGTCCTGTGGGAGTTAGTGGGTGGAACTGGAAAAACCCCATTAAAAAATTCACTGCATAGACTCTGTTGATTAAAGAACACAGTTACCGGCAGCATCACACCGGGCTTAAATTACCGATGGCTCCTACGTGGCAGGAAGCTGGGGGATAAGATGTGTGTTTAGATGACAGCTTCTGCTTGGATCCCTGGCCATGGATTGGGTATTTCTCTTTGTGTCTTGTCTTCCACTTCTCTCCAAAAAGAGCCCATTTTGTTGTAAAATCTGGGGGGTTACAGCTGAAACCAACCAGTCTTGCTCTGGGTTTGCACTGCAACTATGGAGGTGGATTACAGGTGAGGAAGGGAAAGGGGCACAGGGTACGAAGGGGATTTGAGCAGGAGTGGGGATGGGAGTGGAACACTGCTGCTTTCCCCTTATGAGCAATCATACTGTGGGTTTCCGCCACTCCTAAAGCTTGTATGTGCAGAGCCCTGCAGACATGAGGCTGCTTTCTGAGAGTGTGCTGCCTGATCTCCTGCAAAGCAGAAATAATTTCTGCAGGCTTCCACTGTGGCCCAGGGATGGAGGAGGGTTCTCCTGGCTGGGGCTGGGGCTGTGCTCCGACAGTGGAGCATCAATGTACCAGGGAGGGGAGATGCTGGAGGAGCAGCAGTGCCTGGTCCTGCCTCATGAGTGCCTGGCAGCCAGTGCATCAGCTCCAGATCCTGGGAACCAGTAGCACTGCCCCACAAATCCTTCCTATTTATATCCTCCTTTCATTACACTCTGTGACCAGCTCTGCCTCTGCCTGAACTCGTTGCCTCAAATGAGTTGTTTACATTCAGACTTTCATACATGGTGTTTCTGTCTGGGCTTTTTTGCTTTTTCCTGTCAGTGTTCAGACTTCTGCACGTACTTCATCAATGACCCGATGTCCAGGGGTGCTTTGTGCACTGGTTGCCACTGGAAATGGTTCAGAAGTCAGCGTTTACAAGGTCACCGATGTGCTTTTTGAGATCATCCCTACTGAATCCCCCAGACTCTGAAGTCCAGCTGTGGATGGACATGCCTATCATCTACAGTCACAAAACCCCACCCACACTCAATACTGAATGGCCTTTTGTCAGTGTTTGGAGACTAGAAATCATTTATCTGACTGATCCTTTCTCCCCACTGTTGTATCTTTATCATTCAAGAATGAGTTTGAGATCCTTGGAGATGGTTTTATTCTAGCAGCAAAGTAACAGTTTTATCTGCTGCTACTCTTTGCTCTGTGCGTTTGTACTCACGACTGTGGTTTTCCCTGTGGAATGCCCAACACGATAATATCAATTTAACCAGTGTGCTTCACTGATCTTTAAGAGAGTTCATAGTTCTTGTTCGATTTCCAGGAACCCTTGATTATTCTGAAAGGGTGAAACTGAGGCTAAAGTTATCTTGGCTTGTTAGTATAACCAGTTATTTAGAAACCTGACAGCTCTTTTAGACATTATTTCTGCTAACATGTCTCAGCTGATTTCATGTTTAATAAATCCCATGCATGCAGACTCAAAAAGTCATCCTGAAAGTGGTGCGAGTACAGTTTGTATCCACATACCATAATATTATTGTGTAAATTAAGCTGCCTTCTCCAGCTCTAGTATGTGCGCTGTTTTGTAGATTAAAGCATATTTGTCTCTGAATGCAAGATTTGGACTTTGTTCAACTCTAACTTTGTCTTCCAGTAGCTAATTACTGTTTGGATGAGGATCATTTGGATCAAGGTGCTACTGAGTATTTACATTTTTAAATCTTCACAGAGGCCAAATAGCACTTTCACCAACCATAATTTTTCTCCTGGGAGCAGCAGGTGCCTTGCAGGGCACAGAGACACAAAAGCTTTCCTTTGGTGGGCATTGCTTTGATTCCAGCATCAGCCAGTAGTGATTGAAAAGCATTAAATAAAGTTAAGCAGCTGTTTCATGTGGGTGCCCAGGGAGAATTAAACAAACTCTGTTCTTGTTTCTGAATCTCCAAGAAACACCTGTGCCATCATCCTGTTGCAGCCAGTTTTAGGCAAGTCCTGACCTGGTCAAGAGCTGATCCTTGCGCTAGCTGGAGGCAGGTTAGCCTGAGAGCAGCAAAAGGAAAATTCACACTGCGCTTTGTATACCTGGCATCCAGAGCTGTGGCAATCGTCTGCCTCATCCCACCACTAAATTTACCTAAATCATAATAGCGGTTTAATGTATTTCACTTTTGTTCCTCACCTGTGTATGACTATTAAGTCATGAAAGTTTTAAAAGCATACAAATGAGCTGAAGTGACAAATGAGCACAGCAGCATGCCCTGAATGAAACACTGTTGTTTGAAACCTGTGCAGGTCTGGAGGGGCTTTGCTGCACTCATATGGACTTGGTGGAGCTGGACCTCCTGGGCAGACCTGAGCTGGCCATGCAGACTTAGAGATGAGGCAGGACAGAGGTGTTGACTTATGAAACAGATACTGGAATTGCCAAACTGATAAGGACCATGAGATTGTCATAGGCTGCTGTGAGTAGGAGGCTAGAAGGCTCTTTTTTTAATGTCAGATTCAAATCAGAATTTTAAACCCTCATTTACATGAGCAGCATTAGGGTCTTTGAATGCTGAATTCAGCCTCTTCTCCATGAAAGGCTACTCCCTAGCAAAAATGAGCTGAAGAGTTTGCTTGATGTGACGATAAGCAGATGATTGAGGCCAGACTGCTCTCTTCTCTGCAGTGTGTACCTCAGTGTTTCTCTCCAGTATGCCTTGAAAACTGTGCTGTTTGTCTACTCTGGAGCTGTGATTTCTCCTGGAATAGTCCAGGATGGCTGTGGTTGAAAGGATTTTGGGGGAGCCTCTGGAAGTTGTTACAAGTAAAATATGCTCAGTGACTTCTTACCCTGGTGTTTCCCTGCAGCCTCAGGTTTCTACCGAAAAACAGGAGCATGCTACGTTTTCATAAAATAAGTATCATGCAGTAAACCTCCCCTGTTTGTGCTTGAAGAAGAACAGAAAGAAAGAAATCAATCTCGAAAATAGATAAAGAAAACTCACAGTAAGTTTCATTAGAGATTTCTATTATGAAACAGCTCAGGAATCATTTCCTTGTCTTTTTTCCCCCTCCTCTGGGAATGAATGATGGTTAAAGAACAGGATGATAAGAAGGGGAGAATGAGAACTTGCTGAGAAGCAGTTAAAAAGAAGGGAGAAAAAAAAAAGAATGAGAGGGGGAAAGGAAAACAAGTGTTAGTTAGCTACTCAGGGTTAGCTTAGCACTGTGTCTGCTTTAAGTGATACTATGAAAAATTACAGGTGGCACAAAAGCTACTTCAGTAATGCCAAACCCCATGAAATTAATCTTGACAGCTTAGTTGTTCTAGGAGGTTTTAAACCTCCCTATGATGTCTTTTATCTTCATTTTCCCGTTTATTTTTTTGAGCAAGATTCCTGTGCAAGTGTAGCAACCTACAAATCAGCATGTTCATCTGTCCTTGCCTGTTGTGGCCGAGGTAAGAAAGAGAAAACCCTTTTGGTGAAGGAAGAGATTTGAGGTGTAACCTCCCAGGTTTTGGTGCTTACTACCGAACCGGCAGGCTTTTTCCAAAGGAGAAAACACGGTTGGAAAAAGCGTGGCAGGCTTTTGTGTGCAAGCACGGTGGTTTACTGAACGGTTTTCTCTGCAGACACAGAGCCAGCTGCCCCAAACTTCGCGTTGCCATCAAGGAGTGTCCAGAGTCCGGAGCCAGCTTTTCCCTCCGCTGTCCCCTCGCCTCATCTGGAACAAGTTAGTTAGGACGCGGGTCTCCTGGCAGCCGCATGTGACTGTTCCCCCGTTCTCTCCCCTCCTGTAGGCCGGGACAGCGCTGCCCTTCGCCGCTGTCACCAGCCCCGGGCTCTGGGGCT
>NW_009937499.1:0-13392 GCF_000696875.1 Nestor notabilis
TATTATTTATTTATTTATTTATTTATTTTAATTGATTTCCTTATATTTTACTTTAAAATGAACAATAAAGCATTTCCTTAGCTGATATTTTCATCTTTTGTCCAACAGGGTAATACAGGTCGCCCTGGAGTGTCAGGTTTGATGGGAAATTCTGGTAAACCGGTAAGACCATTAATCATATTCAAAAGAGCTAGAAAAATGAGAAGTCTTGCACTGTGCAAAACTTCACTTTTCAAATGTGTTGTGTTCTTCTGATCTGCAAAACAGGGTGAACAGGGGCCAGAGGGAGAAGTAGGTCCAACAGGACCCCGGGGACCACCAGTAAGTGCTGAATAAATTTCTGACTGTGTGTAATACTGCAGTGTCTCAAGTTATGGTTGCTGAAGTTAATCATGAAATATAAATACTATTCAGCACAGGTGCTAATTATTATGGAAAATACTAGGTGTTCTTTAGCCCCCTTCTGTATCAGGTGGATGTGCATCATCACATAAAGAAATCCAGAAGCACATGTCTGGGACTCTAGTGGTAGGACAAGGGGTAATGGGTTTAAACTTAAACAGGGGAACTTTAGGTTAGATATAAGGAAGAAGTTCTTCACAGTGAGGGTGGTGAGGCACTGGGATAGGTTACCCAAGGAAGTTGTGAATGCTCCAACCCTGGAGGCGTTTAAGGCCAGGCTGGACAGAGCCTTGGGCGACATAGTTTAGTGTGTGGTGTCCCTGCTCATGGCAGGAGGGTTGGAACTGGATGATCTTAAGGTCCTTTCCAACCCTAACTATTCTGTGATTCTATGATTCTATGTCCTGTGACTGTTTCTGCTTTGGTGGTAAATTGAATTTTATAGCTTTGTTCGTATTCTTCCAGTCTTTATTTTTAAACATGCTGAGTAAAAGCCCAAACAGAGGGAATGAGGATGGTTTGTGACGAAAAGCTGGAACCAAACTCCTGCTCTTCTACTGCAGCAGTCAACTTCCATTACTGGTGTTGAAAAGCTTAAATTCACTAGCTGTCAGTGCAAGATCACTTGCTCTTTTCTTTAACTGTTTCAGCCCCTTAAAGAAGCTTCTGCTGTGTATTAAAAGGCTTAGCTCTATATTACAGGGTTTTGCACTTTGGACTTACTGTTCAGAACATGATTTTTTTTTTATAATTTTTTTTTTTTTGGCTCAGACCTATTTCTAATGCACATAATGTGAATAGTGAGGCAGTGTATGAAGGAAAGGTTACTGTCCTAACTAGTAACGAGTCCAACTAGGCTAGAGACTGTCCTCAGCCTCCTTGGTCAACTGACATGATGTGGTTTGTCTTCATACTGCTAAACTCCCTCAACACCCCCTCATGTCTAAGAGCAGGCTGGGTGCAATCAAGTTGCATATGGGGAACAGCCTCTTGCCTGTGTTCCCTAGACTGTTCTTGGGTGTTGTCTAGAGAGGTTCGGTTTGCCCAAGACAAAAGCATGCTAATCATTCATCATGAATGATGGTGGGATGCTGCTCAGGCTGCTTTCGTGGCCCTTTCTGGTTGGCATGATAAATGTAGCTGTACTGATGTGAAGTACAGCATTTTTCTCTGATTGGAAACACTGATGTTGCAATTTGTTTTACTGGGATTTTCCTTACTACTAGAAAAATTCAGAAGATTGCAGAAATCATTGCTGGGCAGATAGTTTGCTGCAGGAAATAGATGTGCTAAGGAAAGAGGACTGATAGCATTTGCTGAGGCTCAGTGGTGGAGACGGGGCAACTGGATACTAGAGAGTTTGCTGGGTACAGACTTCTGATTTCTTCTAGAGTGGGCCTGGCATGGACTGGAGTAAGGCTCATCTAATTTCCCTTTGCTGCTCATCCTTCTGTGAGGGATGAGAAGGTCAGTGATTTGAAGAAAATTTTCATGTACCAAAATTCAGTCTGACAACATTGACAAGGTTCCAGGCTCTGTAACCAATTGCTTTTGCAAGCTTCTCTCTTGCCACTGATACTCTAGGGATAATTTCTTGGAATTTGTTGAGCTTCTGCTATCATACAATGACATAACAGTTTTACTCATGCATTTGTAGGGTTATCCTCATACAGGGCTTACAGAGTTACTGATAAGGATACATTGGTAAGGGTATTTCTGTGAATTAACTCTTGAACAGACAGCAGCAGTGAGCCAAGTAACGAATTTTGTTCTGTGGTTTGTGTTATTGTGTGCTAGGTGTGTTAATTCATGAGATCATGTTTATTTTAAACCGAATCTGTACGAGTGGTGTGTCCACAGTTGCCTATGAATGGTACAGAAAGTGGATTATATGAGTTTACGCTTACTAGGATGGAATACAGGTTTCTTCAGCCTCCCACGTACCCAACTTGCAAACATTTATTTTGGTTGCTTGTTTTTGAAAGTGTTGGGTGCACTAGAAAAGGATTTAAGCCCTGTTCTTCTTGAGCTGATATTTTGTATACTTGTAACAGGAATAAGTGTTACGATTGAATCAGACCAAAGTAATTGCCCACTCTGATAATGCACTGTAATCTGCTAAACTATGCTTTTAATCCTTTCAATGTGAATCTGAATTTACAAAATCAGCAGTCCATAGAACAGGAGTTGACACACAAGGTTAATTATTAGTAACCCTGTAGTCGGACAGAAATACCTAATGCAGATTAAATACAATGATTTTTCTGTTTATTCCCCCACAGACCAGCAAGACATCTGGATATCTTGCCCTTACTTTCTCTGTCTTTACCAAGTGCGCTTATTTTGGAAAACATGTGAACATTAGAACAACAGCATGATCAATATAAAATGCAGAAAGGAAGTGAATTGGTGATAAAGTAATTTTGCTTGTAGACCATTAAATAGTAATCTACTTCTCATCTGTATTTCCTTTGAAGCTAGATAGAGCCTTGAATGATAACTATGTTTAGCTTCCTTCTGCTCAAGACAACAGGCAGCATTTGACTGTTCTTTTTGGAACTCTGGATAAAACAGCACTTCTACCTAAAAAAAAAAGAAATAAAAACGAATGATCAAGATTTTTCTTTTGTTCAGAAAGGGTATGGGGTTGCATTACTGAACCTCAGTGAGCTTTGGTCCAAGTTGAGTTTGTGTTTATTTTCAGGGCAGAATAAAGAGTGTTTTCTCTTTCTTCTGCCGAATGTACATGTAGTAAATATATTTGAGCCTCAGTTTTTAGGACTCTGGCTTTAGATTTCCAGGAAAAAAAAGATCTCCTAGTTAAATAATTCTACATGCCATGATTTTCAAACTTCTAAAACTAGAAATTTTTAAAATAAGTTGAGGAAAGCTTTTATAATTGCTCTGAAGAGAAATTTTCTTGTGAATACTTTTGTATTTTCTTTTTTCCCAGAGTTTTAAATTTTCTCACAATTTTAACGTTTGATAGTTTTTTGACCAAAGTTTTATAACTAAATACTTTCAAAGTCTGAGGACTTTATGGTTACTGTGCAGGTATTTTTCTTGTCCTTTTCCTTTCTTTTTTAAATTATCTTCTTTAGCACTCACCTCAGGGATTTTTTTGTTTTGTTTCTTTTTTTTTTTTTCTCCTTCACCCTTTGTTCCATTTCACTTTTGGTATAGGGTCTTCCTTGGAGTTGGAAGAAACCTTGACATTTTGCACAATACGGAAAACTTCAGTCCTTAATGTATTGCCACATGGCAGCAGCCGCATGAAAGACCCTCTTCACTTTCCCATTTCACTTATCACTTTCTCCATGTCATTACTGGGGAAAGACAGCACGACTGGTCACTCCAGGAGGGCCAGAACTGTTCCTTCCAGAGCCAGGAACATCCAGTGAAGGCTTCTGGCAGGGATAGCAAGGCTCACTCTACTAATATGGTCAGCAGGCTGGTACCTGCACTAAGGAAAAACAACATCAATGACTCTATGGGATAAATTAATTCTTCTATACCAGTCACCAAATAGCCTGCAGTATCCTCTGGTGGAAACCATGTTATTTAAATATTATTTTCATTACTAAACAACTGTTGGAATGTATTTGGAGTAATATTGTTACTAAGCAGGAGATTCAAATCTTGGCCTTTTGTGAGTCTGTAAAAATTGAGAGTTTCGCAAGGAAGATATTAAATGGTTGAAAGCAAGATAACTGGCTCTAATTAAAAATGAGCAAACTGATGTCCTGGGAGACTTTAATCACACTAGTGACAAATATCCCTGGAAAAAATTACTTTGAAAAGTATTATTCTAGTCTATCATTGCATTTTCTTAGGCAACTAAATGGGGACCCGAGCAGAAAAAAACCCACAAACTTCTGTTTATTTAGTTTACTATTCATCTGTTCAGTAAAACAGAAAAACAACTGAGCAACATGGAAATTTTGTCGTTTGTTCCTAAATAAGACATATTTTCTATTCCACTCTAATTGTATTGTTAGTTAACCTTATGTTTGCTTCACATTATGCTAGCTAATCCAAGTAATGACCACACTCATTTGTGATTTAAACCTTTCTAAGCCAGTCGTCATGGCAGGTGGCCCAAAGGAAGCAATTCTCAAACATCAGTGTCATTCCTAATCGGTGGAATTTAGCCATGCTCCCTAAGCTGCTTAACCATTTTCTGTCATATTTGTGGAGACTTAGTGAGATTTAATTTTTCATGTTGTGTCTGCAGAAAATACTGCCCCCTGCCCCCTTCTTTTTTCATCCCTTATTTTTCTTCTGCTATTTAACCTTTAATTGCTAATATTTGGAGAACATGTATCCCATCCTGTGGTTCTGCAGTCAAAAGATTGCTTGGAACATGTAAGTAAGCATTTAACTTAAACTTCAACACTTGCCTAGCAAATTGAGCAAACTCAATGTATATACAAGCCAGCATATATATGTTGTTAGGGATTTAGCATGCAATACATGTTTTCCTAATATAAGCAACAGAGGTTAAGTATCTGGCTGTCTTAGATCTGATATTGTAGCCCCCTCTGAGAGATTCCAGAGGGGCCCTGGTTGGTTGGGCTTGACTTGCTCTCTGGAGGTGCCTTTGTCTCTGCTCATTATGAAGAGTGAGCCTGGAGAGAACCTTAAATTTGTTACTAGGGTGTCAGATGAGAATACTGTTTCAGCATCTTAAATTGCTTTCAGCTAAGTAATTTTCTGAGTCTTTAAAGCTATTTTTGTCTTATCTATCCTGAGCTGTATTTTTGTTTACCCCAACAATTAGAACTAAAGCCTAGCTTTTCTATCAGATTCTGTTCACACGACTTGAACTGGAGTAATGAGTCATTTTCCATTAATGGTGGAGTGGTATGGGTAGTGTGGTAGGATGAAATGTCCTTGCCTCAATTTCTATGATATGTTTAAGTATCAGTGAACACGTTTTGTATACACATTATTTCAGAGGTATTCCACAAGTGGTGAGTCATAGTTTACATGTAAGATACAGATAAAGGGGTTTACACTGCACAGTCTGTAGCAGAATCAAAAGAAGAAAGTGGATTTCCATCCTGCCAGGTACACTTTCTATTCAGTAAATCTAAGCCTTAGATTGACGTGATCAAAACTTTCTGACTTTGCACAATTCTGCAGCATGATTTGTACAGGGTAGCACTTTCTGCTCTCTCACTTACAGACTACACATCCGAGCCAAACCTGATTAGTATTGCTAAGCCTCTCCAATTCTCATATTATTCACTGCTGTCTTTCCAAACTGCATGGTCAGATTCCTGTCTGCTACCTTACCCTTTACCCCTCCACCTTCAACAACAGCTTCCTTTTGACTTTTGGGCATGCTAGACCTCTGAATGTCAGCAGATATCCCAAAGCTGGCCTCTCCTAAAGTGCGTAGACAGTAGCCTGGATAAAAATTTGATTTGCTATGGAGTTAGTGTCCTAAAGCTCTTCTTGACTTCAGTTAACACTGTACATGCAGCCAGCATGAAAGGTCTCTGCCTTTTATGCTTGGCCACAGTATCACCCTTGAAAAGAAATGAGAATGGCTGCTGCCCAAAGCATAATGCAGTTAAAATGAAGGTACATTTAGTGCTACACCTATCTCTTACCATTATCCTAACGAGTACAATTTAATTATTACTCTGAGCAAGGTGCAAAGGTTTGCTGTATATTTACTCTTCTAGCAAGTAAAAGTTTATGGATGTTTTTAGTACTGTACTGAAGGTTAAAGGAAGAGTCCTGTTGATGCTTCCATGGATAAATCCTTGGACTTAAATTAATTCTTCTGAGATTTTGGGGTGAAAAAATATGTCTTACAAGCATATAATTAATAAATGAATTACATTTTGCAAAAGACTTCAGAGTACTAAGTTTGCAATATTCATTCCAAAATGTACTTTTATTCTTTCTTATTCTGCACAGATTTAATTCTCTATGGCACTGCTCTTGAATATATTAATTGGTATGACATATATTATAAAACCAAAATTCTTAAGTACAGAAGAGTTTATTACAGTACAGACTGAAGTACCTGTCAAGAGAGTCTAATTAGTGTTTAAATTATTGGGGCAGCTAAGTGAGATGCAAATTACCTGGGGCATATTCTTATTATTGTTCCACTCAACTGATCAACATGAAATCAAGAAACCAGTGAAAGAAACTGTTTTAGCATGAGAATACATTCTGTAACTGCTTGTGTGAATTTTACAGAGGAATCAAATCTTCAAAATTTCAGTGGGGAAGAAAACCATCCCAGACAATCTGAAGGAAGGTCTTCTGTAAACCCTGTAATGTCCCCTTACACACATTACATTCAAAAGCTAAGTATAGATCTTGGAGAACTGTGAGTGAGACATTAAATTTTCATTTGAATGTATTGAGTGGTCCAGCAATTCTGCCTTGGAACAAAGGGAAGGTAGATTTTGTTGTAACTGTAGTCTAGCACATCAGCTGTGGAAGGGCTGCATCCTGGAATTGTTCAGTGTTGTCATGCTGTGTTAGTGTTTCACACCCTACCATTTCACATAGGCCTTGCTGTCCTTTGGAAGAATGATCCTATCCTCAGTAGCACTCGCATACTAAGTGATAGTGTACTTAACAGTAATCAGTTATCTATACTTTTAACGTACCAGAGCAGATTTGGACATGCTTTCTGTCCACACTCTCTAACATCATTGACTGAAACAACCTCTCAGCAGTGCTCAGGCTTTGGAGTGGCTTCAGGGGCCATTTGCAGTGGTAATCTATGTGCTGCCTCCCTTCACTGTAGGCCAGGTTTACCAGCATGGGTGCAAGTCTGTCATAGCTCACTCTAAAGTAGCTACTTCCCCTCTTCAAGTGCGTTTTAGTTAAAACTAGTGCAACATGCACATTGATTTGTGAGTCTGCAACTATAGACTGTTAGATATAAGGACACCATGTAAGAAAGACAGGCTGAGGACACGGGCAAACCACCTTCTGTTCTGATTATTGCTTAAAGGTAACTTAGCACAGAGGAAGGTTTCATCTGACCAACTACAGATGTCAACACCTGAACCAATTATTACAGAAACCATGGGAAAAACACAGATGCTTCTAGGACATGACTCATGATCTATTTTAAATGTTTACATGAGGGCATTTCATGATGCCTTTTTTACTTCCTTCATCCATGATGAAGGGAACCAAGAATAAGTAGCTCAATGAAAATCCTATCCCAGGGCCATTTCAGTCAGGTACAACTTGTTGGAAGCTCTACAGCTTTTTAGGTTATGTCATAGGAAATGGGACTTCTGATTATTCTTTGTGTTACAGATTCCCCCTTGCCAAAACACAGCTCCTGCAGATCTTGCAGCAGTGGCCCTTAATTTGAAGTAATTTGTCCTTACAGACATAATGTCAATGTTTACAGGAAATACTGTCCTTTTGTATTCCAGTCTTCTGTATACCACCCTTCTTTTTTACCACCTTAGAAAAGCATTGGTGTTTGAAAAAGGGCCTGTAGCCTATATATGACCAAAGGTTTCTTTTTTTTGCATTTAAAATAAAAAGGAAGAATTTTCTTACATTCTCTATGACCAGCAGAACCTTTGATGTGCCAAAGAGGTTTATGATTTTAACTCTGTGGAAGGTGACATTGCTTTTGTTTTATAGGTGTATAACAATCAGGCATGAATGTTATGACATATACAAGGAGAGGAGTTTCTAATTTTCATCCTTCTCTTTCCTGCATCAAGAATATAGTAGTATTCCAGGTCAGAGATGAAGTACAGAATTGTGTGATTTATAGCAGATTTTCAAAAAGGTTAATGCATCTTCTGGATTGTAAGATGAAGGTGATTTTAGGGGCTTTTTAAATTTTTTTTCTTTAACATAAAAAGCTTCTAAAAATTATCAGAAGTGCCTTTAAAGGATAGTGATTTTAACACCATAGGTTATTTTGAAGAAAATGAATGGAAAAGTCTGTTTATGTTTGGTTTTCTGATCTCTCCAGGATACCTAATTATTTCTTGAATTGTAGAGTTAAGCTTGTGTGAGAAGCTGTCATTGCATTTATGACCTGGCATAAAAGGGGCCACATCTGCCATCTCCTTTTATTTTTCAATATGTCACAATATTTCACAATATTTTCCTTCTGAAGAAAATATCCATATTTAAAATTAGCAGTTATATACAGCTCTAGAATGCTGAGATCTGGTTTTACCTGAAATTTTCTAAGTTATAAATAGCAGATTATCTACTTATATCAAACAACTTAAGTTCTTGGTATTTTATAATCTTAAATGCTATGTCATGATTTATAGCATGTACCTCTTAAGCATTCACACAGTAGAAGCAAGAAAAATGTCTCAGGTAGTGACATTTGTGTCTTAGGCTTGTGTTGGGACAGTGCTTGAGTTTATGTGTACAGGTGTATATACGTACCTGTACAGGTGAGAGTAAATGTATAAAACTTATTGAGCTGTTCTGAAAGGTTTAATCATAAGAGACAAAACTCTTAAAGATAAAGGTACTTCAGTTAAAAAATTGTTTAAAATCTTTGAAAATTTAACTAAATGTCAGCTTTACCCAGGGTATATATTCAAATGGATGCATTAGGAGATGGACTTACAGCACTAATGTGAATATGACGATCCAAATGGATAAACATATCTGAAGTGGAGACATAAAGTAAAAATCCTGTAAAAAGCATATTTATACTTATCACTACTATGAATGGGGATTATTAAAGGTTACTGTGCCCTGTAACAGCCTAGACTGTGAGGATTTTCTTGTTTTGTTCTGGTTTTTTTTGTAATCCCAATGAGTTTGTTAAGCATGACTTCCATATGCACTTGGCATTTCTCCATTGTTCATGTGGGATCACGGGCTTTTAAGTATGCGGTGCAGTTGATAAAACTAAGCAAAAGCCTATAGCTAAGCAAACCCGTCAGAGTTGTCTTAGTGAAGTAAATGTGTTTGTGACACGTACTCGGGTACAATCCCATGAAGAGGACTTGATTGTACATAATCACTCATCAGAATGAATTTGTCGAATCATTTAATGGCAGCTAAATATTGTATGCCATTCTTAACTAAAGATGTTCGTGTTTCTCAGGAAGTTTCACTGGGTTTAATATGCCGTATTTTTTGCACTTAGAAACAGGAGTCTTCATTAAAGCCAACTGCTAAGTAGTGTAATTCACTAAACATTAAGAAAACCCCCAAACTTTATTCCCTGTTCACAAGAAATAATTCAGGAAGTAATGATGTCCTTCTATTTCCTCTAAGGGTAGCAGAGGGGAGCCAGGTCCTGCAGGTCCTCCAGGTATACCAGGGAAATGGGTAAGCAAACTATTTCCATATTGGGTGCTCATGTTTACTTTCAAGGAGCTATGGTATCATCTGGAACTACACTTACCCATTTATCAATGTGGGAAACTGAAAATAACGTTGAAATGAGTGATTGTTGAGTTTCTTTTTCAGTCCTCTGTGACGGTGCTAATATTAGAAAATGCTGTTTTAAAGTATATGGAGATGTGTGGTACTTTTTCTTCTATTTAAAATAAACCCCCAAACATAAATCCTGTCGTGTGAAGCTGGGTTGCACACTCCTCTATGGGCTGTGTGTACTCGGGGAACAGGAGCAGTAAAAGATTGGCTTTTTGCTGACAGCCATGTGAAACTAATGAATGGAGCAGATTATGAATGCCACCTTTTACCAGTGCTCCAGCAGTATTTACACAGTCACAGTCAGAGGTATAGTTCATGAGGTTTTGGCTGAAAGAGCCTGCTGTTACAGAGGAATGCACAGATTGCAGACTGCAAGATCTTAGAAAATGTTTTTAAGAGAACAAGACTGTTACTGAGGGACTGGAGGATGAAAAGCCCTGTAAGCCATTTCTGTTCTATTTGTCAGCAACAAAATCAAAGTAAGATGCTGTTTAAAGGGCTGTATTTTGGATCAGCTCTGTTTTCATCAAATTAGACTGTTCTGGGAGTAAGATTCTGCCCCATCTGCTTGTCAGAGTATGACCCTAAGTTGTTCATTCTAAAACAAATTGGATAATTTTACATCCTTGACTTATTTTCACAGGGTCCCCAGGGTGACATTGGACTTCCTGGACTGCCAGGTCCTCCAGGCCTACCTGGTGGTAAGGGTGACCGGGTAAGAAATTTTGTCATACATACAGACTGCAGTTTGATGTCAGGAGTCAATACAATAATTTGAGCACTGTTTTAATTATTTTTTTATCCCCCCCCCCGAATTAATATCTGGATTCCTGTTTCGTGTGTGGATCTGTCAACTGCTTGAAAGTGGTACTCTAGGTGTCCATTAACTACTTCGAGCTCATAAAATACAAAGGAAAAGTCTTGACAGTGTTACTTAAGGGACTGAAATAAGATTACTGGTATAAATTTTTTTTGGTTGTTGTTTTCTGAGTTTGAATCATTTAAAGGCCTAAATCATATTGCAAATCATTGACTCAACCAGATCTGAAACTGTAAGTCAGGGCCTCTGGTCACTGCAGAGCTTTGGAACATCAGCCCTGGTCTGCAATAAATACAATGCCTTCAACATACATCTTGGGACCTGCTATGGAAATTGACAGGCTAATGCAGCTATTGAGACATCTAAGCATACACATAGAAATGCAGGGTGTAAGTACCTCTTCTAGTGTTAGAAGGGAAGAACTGGGCCCTGGGGATCTTGCACACCAAAAGAAGATACCCTGTTTTGATGAATAAATATCAGTCAAGACAGTACATAAACCCCCAAATATTCCTTATCTTGCTTGTAGGAGGCTACACAGAATAAAGTTCACTCACCAAACTTCGGGCATCTTTGTTATAGAGATAGTCAGTTCTACACTGTTTTTCATCTTTCGTATTTGAGAAGTACTTCAGTATTAAATGAATTTAACTTCTGAAGTGCCTCTTTCTTTCCCCTGACAATCAACGAAGTAATAGGACTGTTAGTCAGACATAGGTATCACTGCTGTAGATGTCTTAGTTGACAGAGGAATCCTGTTCTTGGTATGCTCCCAGTATACATTCTAGAGCGGCTAGATAGGGCTTGCAGTTGTTTCTGGCAGTTTTTAAAACAGCCTCAGTACTTAAAAACAAGTCTCAAAGTCTTTGCTGTTGTTAAGGTATTTTTTTCATGTTTTTTTCATGTTTTTGTGTGTGGGTTTTGGTGGTGTGGGTTTTTTGTGGGTTGTTTGGTTTTGTTTTTCTTTTTTTTTAATGCTGAGATAAGGAACAAGTTTCTAGTCAAATATGTTGACATAAAGCAATCTCTTTTTATTCAGTTAGTAACGATTCATACTTTAGACTTCTCCAGGAGGAGATTGAGGTAGCAAATAACTGTAGCTGTGACTTTTATCTTTGCTAATATAAACATTATAGGCCAGGTTTCCAAGAAGCAGAGGCTTTTTCCATCTCAACCTTATCTATAGGCTGTTTTGTTGCTCTAAAGAAGAGTAAATGGAGAAAAAGAACCACCAAAATGCTGTTAGGTTGGGAATCATGGTCTTGTGTGAGTAATTGGAAAACCTTAATAAGGCACAATTTTGAGAACACTTCAGACAAAATAGTTTTGGCATTGTTTGACAAAGTCAGAATGTTAAATAGGTCTGTAATTCAACTGCTTAGCTTTGTGGGTAATTTAGTATTGGCTCTTTGTCCTCAGGAACATGAGAACAAATCTGAATTTATTAAACTGTAGATGTTACAATGGTTTGAATGCCTGTATCTTATGTGAATTAAATGAATCTCTGAAGTGGGAGACAATATGCTGTATCTCTGTCTTAGAACAAAAAATTATGCACGGTTATTGCTCTTTTGGAATGTGTATATTTGTGCACAGACTGCAAAGAATATTTAAGGGTGGTGTGATTGTTTTTGTAACAGAGCACAGATGCTAAGATTTTCTTAAATAATACACTGTTCTACAATGAAATACATTTATTATAAAAACAAATTACATATTTTTAAAATGAATCTGGTCATTTATTTATCCCCCTGATTTCTTCCTGTCTACACAGGTACGTTTTATTATAGCATTCTAAGATGAAACATTATATATACACAATTTTTATTTTTTTTTTTTTTAAAGGATTGTCTATTTTAAGACTCAAGTCCTTCAGCTTTAACTGTAACAATCAAAATTCAAGAGATGGTCAGCTAAAAAGCATTGAGAATTAAAACAGCAAGCAGGACAAGATTGTGACTGAACTTGTGGATGTGTCTGTGCTTTTGCTACACTAGCAGGGCTGGTACGGCCTACAGCAATATGGAATACTTAAAAGGGCTAGAAAAAGCAATGCACTTAGGGGATTTTTTTACTTGTAACCAGTTTGCAGAGTCGTAGCAGCTGCAAGAGCATCTGCCATGTAAAGGGGAGATCTACCTTTTGACAGTCAGAGTCTGTACCATCCAGTGTGGCAGTGGATTTTATGTTCCATGCTATTACTTGCCTTCAGTCTGTCACCTTAATTGTATTGTAAGATTTAAGTGCTTTCACTGTCATTCTCAAAAGTTTGCAGCTTTAAAGGTCTCTTGCACTACTGCTAGATGGTAGGGGGGATTGAAGATAACCTAGTATGCTTTTGATCTGCAGTTTCAAGTTCTCAGTTATTTTTAATATCTTTAATCTTTCAGGGTTCAGTGGGTGAACCAGGACCAAAGGGTGAACAAGTAAGTAATGTTAGAGATCATGGTACTTTCAAGTCACACCGCCAAATGCTGCAGCACATTACATTGACTAAATCTGAAGGCTGACAATGTCTTTTGTTTTTTTTTTTTTGATATAGGGTGCACCTGGAGCAGAAGGAGATGGAGGAGAAAAGGGTGACCTAGTAAGGCATTATTTTCTATTCACCTGATCTAATACTTTGTTGTTGTAAATTAAATCTTTAAAGTACTGTTGGAATGCTTCAAGCATATGTTTCAATCATTGAACATCACATTTCAGTTTTATGCTAACTGGGCATTGCAGAACGCAGCAGTTTTACTAGCCTG
>NW_009937500.1:0-4938 GCF_000696875.1 Nestor notabilis
GTCACCAGCAACTGACCCTGACTTCCCTCCTATCATCACCTCAACAAAGAATGAATTTGGACTAATTTGGAATTGAGTGTCCCATTTTTAATTTTTTTTTTTTATTTGTAACCATCAATAGGAAACAGTTACTATGTCTATTGTAATTAGTCCTTATTTTATACAGAATGTTCTTGGCCCAAAGTTACCAGTAGTGTAAAGATTTTGGTTATTAAGATGAAGTTCATAAAAACGATCTTCTTCCGTCTGAAGAGTTTTAAAATCAACAGCCAAGTGTATGATGTGAAATCATGATTTGGGAAGTTTGAAGACTCTAGTAGACTCCACAAGAAGAGTTAAAATGCTGCTACTGTACTTCAGCATTTCATGGTTTCTGCCACAAATACAGAAACTAGGGTAGCCCACGCTCTGGACAGTCCAACAGTTCAGTCTGTCTCCAGAATGAAGGAGGTCAACAAAAAAAAAAGATCTTTCTGCACTCCAGAAATTGATCACTATAATTATTTCATGACAAGGTTTTGGGTCAGGTGCCTCTAGACACAGTATAGACTTAAAATGTCAATTCATAGTAGCAAACCTGCTATTTTGAATGCTTTGTTGTTTTGTTGGGGTTTTTTAATGTATGGTAAACCATCTAAAGTTGGAATCCCCAAAATAAAGGCACTTGAAATCACACACACAAACTCTAAAACATAGAGGACTCTTAAGTACAGTTCATTCAAAAAAATAACAATATATTTGTAATTTTTATTTTTTTTTACTTCTAATGAAAATGCTTATCTCCCCTGTATCTGTCTAGCTATTAAGGACATACTTCAAGATATAAACCCAACAGCAACAGGAATAAAGAACTGTAATTAGAACTTAGTGATGTCTCAATTTGCCTTTTCATTTCCAAGCCTACACAAATGTCCCACCATAGAGCAGTGCTCGGGTCAGATCCCACTGAACATTTGGTTTAATAGCTGATGTGCATGTGATAGCATTCTGTATCAATCAAATTTATGAGAATAAGTTACAAGATTAATTTATAGAAGGATTCTGGTGTATACAGAGACTAAATGTACAGGCAGTGTGCATTTTTATTTTGGCCTAAAGCATGTTTTAAAAATGTTTATCTTCCAGAAAGGTGTGCTTATTTCAAGAAAGTCCGGTTGACTTTCACTTTGCAGGTAACGTGGGGTTTTTGGGGTTTTTTTGCTTTGTCCAGATTCTTTCATTTTTCAGTAAGAAATCAGTGCAGTTTTTTTGAACACTGAATGAAAACACACAAAAGCTGAAACTAAAACAGAAGACTACAAGAATGGCCGATAGCTAAATATACCACAGCTACTTTTATTTGTTGCTAAAAAAGCAACAAGAAAGTAACAGATGTCTTTTGACTGCCTTGAAGATATCTGATGTGCAAAAAAAAAAACCAAAGAGGTAATAAAAATGTCAGGTTTGTATTTTCTAATTTCTTTTCTCCCTCTAATTTCCCAGGTAGTGGGAATTTTTCCACAACGTTTCATGCTGAAGAGTCCTCAGATAATATTTCATAGCCGGCTATTTTTTTCCATTTTCTTTTTTCAAAGTTATTTGTATTAATTATTAAAGAATTTTGGCGTGGGTGAGAAACAAAGTATGGAATAACACATATCCTCCACTTCTCAGTGTTTTTCAGGTTTTGCTAAAAAGAACACACTAAGAAATTCTAACATAACTTTTTTCTTGTTTGGTTGTTTACAGCCTGCTTTCCACGGGATAAAAAAAAACTAGACAAAATCTCCAAAATTCCTTCAAATCCCTGTAAATAATGAGAATGGCACTTAAAGAAAATTGTTATTTATATTTCCTGCTTAGTGCTTTTGGGGTTTATTTTGTTGTTTGTTTGTGAGGTAATAAATTTGTATTACAATGAACATTTTTTTCATTCTTATTGAAAATCAGTTGTTTCTTTTAAAAAAATAAGTCTCTTTTTATTTATATGTTTTTTTATGGACTTTTTAAAGTAGAAGAAGTTAAATTGCTTTCTCCTGACAAAAAGAAAAAAGTTTTGTTGGAGATAATTTTTTCAAGAGAAGTACTTCAAGAGAGACTAGTTGTCTCAAGCTGACAAGTTAAGATTGCTTCTATGTATCTTTTCCTTTAAATTATCACGAAATATTTATTTGAATCTGAAGCTAGAGTTGTCACACACTAGTTGCACTTTTGTCTAGGAAGTTACAATAATAGATGTTATAAAAGATTATTAAAAAATAAGTATGTTCATATCTTAAGAAATACTTGTTGAAAATGTAAATAAATTTCATATCAGATGTTAATCTCTTCTTACAACAAAACATGCAACTTCATAAAAAGTTATAGAAAGATAACTAGCTATAGAGTGACTCTTCCCTTGCACAGTATTTCTTAGGGAAAGGTGTTACAATAGGAAATATTTTTTTCTCATTCAGATATGTATTACCTAGCTCCTGACCCGAGCACTGCTCTATGGTGGGAGATTTGTGTAGGCTTGGAAATGAAGTGGGATCAGTGGGATCTGAGAGATCCAAACACTTATTTAGTCATCCAAAGTTAACATGGAGGCATTGTCAGAGAAGTAACCTGCTTGTTTACCACTACTTATTTTCCATTGTCATAAAGAGATGATGGCAATTATTAAATGAGGGAAAAGAGAAAATTTTTAGAATCTCTTTAACAATTTCTTTGGTATTTAGACCTCATCTTGTGTAGAAGTGTTAACACTTCAGGAATAAATCTATGATTTCGTAATACTTACTATAATATGTTTCTGACAGACTACATTACTGTTGACACTGAATCAAATAGGAACAGTCTGGCCTTCCTGTTTCTTTGATTCTGTCCTGACAGTTTGTTCCTGGTGCTTTTGAAATATTGCACCACAAAATGCATGAAAGCTGTACTGCTACTCACATATCCTTTAAACCTGGATCATGGATCATGGATCAGTTCAAACTGAAGTTACAGAGAGAGCTATGTACATTGAATCTTAATGTAATAATGTTAATAAAGTCAGTTCTATTCATTCAAGACATAAATATTGGTGTAGAAGGTCACTGTACACACAAAGCTCCTCTTTGGTAGTGGAGTATGGAGGAGTACTAATACGAATTGGGATTGCTGTGTCTCACCACTGCTCTTATATTCTACCTGAGGGACTTTATGTAAAGGAATTCAGCCAAGGTAAGATTTTGTGTGCATGCATTGTGTATGCAGTGGTAAAAAGCAAAAATTCATTGAATTTACAATATTCAGAGAAGCAGTAAACCAGCTAATGTTAAAAATGAAAACTTAATACTATACATTGAATAATACTCTGTGGCAGTTCACTCTAGTGACCATATTACTCATATAATGCTGACGAGGTCAGTGAGAGCTTGAGCTATGTGCAGCATAAAGACTGCAAATGCAAGTTAAACTTTCTCGTAGGTTAAAGTAACTTGCCTATTAGCCTTTTGGTGTTAGTTCTTTAATTTGACCTGTGAACAAGCATTCCTGTTCTGCGAAGCTTTCACCTTTTTTTGAGTCTGTGGCACCTAAGGAGACAAGATAGTGATTCTCTTCCTGAACCCTATCAGTATCTTATGGCAGGGTCTTACGCTTGTCAGATGACTCTCAGGGGCTGGTTTCTATCTCCTAGTTGCTTACAGAGGGAAGACAACCTTCTTCAGCCTGGGGAATCATCTCATTTTTGCTGTGAGTCCTTTCTTGTGTGTCTGAGAACTAGAAAAACTGCTGTCTAGGAGAAAGAAATATGTTTGAGTCTTTCTGGTATGCAGTTAGGAGTGGAATTCAGATGCAGGTTGAAAATGATCATAATATTTTGGGGTGTGTATGGACAATGTGAAATAATAGTAGTGATCTGTTAATAAATAATAGGTATCTTACAGGAATGAATCACAGTAGTCTTCAGCACAGAAATCCCAGCAGTTTTTGTAGGGCAGATATGAGAGCTGCCTTTCCTGATCCTGACATTTTGCAGAGCCCTATCGAGAAATAATGGCCTGCTGAAGGACTTACACTAACACTTTCTTTTAATTGTCTGTATCAACACTGTCACAAAGAAAGGATGTCAGACAAAGGGCTTTAAAAAAAATAATCCTACTAGCATTAATGTTTGCACAGGTGAAATATGAAATGCATAAATAAACACTAGAAAAGCACTCTCAGGTAGCAGCTCCTCTATTTACAGGTCAAATGTGAAGAATGTACACAATTTTTTTAGAGTTCCATTTTCAAATGTTATTTTTTTTCATTGTATTATATCTCTAAAAACATTTGTTGTTCACTAGAGAAGTGAATAGCACCAAGGTCACTTGCTCAGTTTAAATAGTATCTGTTAATATCATCCAACTAACTTTTTATCACTCAATATGGTCCTCATAGATAGTGAGATACTAGATACAAAAGTCATTTGATTTTGAATTTTTGGCATATTTTAGAGTGTTCCTGTAAATCAAATGATTTAATGTCATCTGTAAGCTTAATGTGAATGCAAACTGCAGTGTCTTGGCTTGTTTCTAATCAGCATTAGAGATGTGCCAAACTGTCAACAGCTCATGAGCAATACGAACACTACAGTTTTTCACACCCCTTTAAGTTCATATCAATCATTTGAAAATAACATTTTTTTTTCAGAATGAGCTGTCACTATCAATTTGAATAGTAGCTGTTCAATTGGAATTTGTCCAATTTTTCAGCAAGCCATTTGGTACATTATATCATGAAACAAGCAACTTGCAAAATCAAATTCTTTTCATGATGCTGGTAGGACAGAATTGTATACTTAAACATTCTAAGCTTCCTTTACCAGGAGAGACCCAGCTTTCACCTGTATAACCTAAAGAAGATTGCTCAAAAAATATGCCTCTATCTTTTATTCCAAAGACAGAAGAGATGAGAAGAGATAGAGAGGAGAGGAGAGGGGAGGGGAGG
>NW_009937501.1:0-11598 GCF_000696875.1 Nestor notabilis
TTTCCAACCCTAAATATTCTATGATTCTATTATTCTATGAGGTGATCCCCTTTGTCAAAAAGCACTTTCTGTTTTTAGAGGAAAAAAGTAACTGAAAAGATCACTCTCATTTTTTTAAGACACATTTAATTTAAGTATTTTCAGCAATGTAGGAAACTAACTTCAGAAAGCCACTTTGGGTGATTCAGCTGAGCAGTCATCTTGACAGTCACCGGTTTCCCCTTTGCTCTTGTCACTTCCTCTTTTGATGGCATTTATTCCTTTTAAAAGTGTAGCATAATGCCTATTTAAATGGTAAAAGACACATATATTTGTATTTTTCTCTCACTTTCTTCAAACCAGAGCATCTTCCAGCGGGTACTGGAGTTAGAGAAGCCAGCTGGAGCTGGGGAAACAGAAACATCTTCAAGTGACCTGAACACCCTGAAACAAGAGGTGCAACCTGCCTGCACACAACAGCATTTCTCCGGCTCTTCTGAGAGAAACAGCAGAGTAAGATCGAGATGAGAAGGCACAGGAAAGGGCAATAGTAAGCAAATATTCTTGAATCAGCCTGCTTCAGGGTTTAATGCATAGCATTCAAAGCAGGGCAGCTGGTGGATGGGTAAGAGGCTGCAGGGTCTGGGCCCCATCCTTCTCATGTAGGAGCTCTACTGAACCCTTTAATGCCTGGCAATGCCCATGCTAGCATCTCACTCTCAGCCTATTCCTCCTCATCCTCCTCCCTGCACCCATCTTCGTGTCATGCCCACAAGTAGAGGCTCAGCAGCAGTCAAGCACTGCAAATGATACTGACTCAACAGATCTGCAGGAAGCATTCTGCACACCCACATGAGATGGCGAGGTTCATTCCATTGCCGAATCCTGTCTCTCACTGTCCTCCAATCAGTACCTCCCTCATCTCCATTCCATGAATAGAGAAGCGCCTCTCATGAGTCTGCAGGCATCACCTCCAGTCCTAGTGCAGCAATATGAGCTGTGAGGGAGGATCTGCCACCTCTGATCAAGGCTGTAAGCTCCTACTTGCTGCCCATAATATACCTTGCCAATGTTGTTTCCAAGAGAGGGGAAAAAAAACAACTTCCCATGTAAGAAACAAAGAAGAGAGAAGCCTCAGGGCAAGCTGGTGAAGCAGGACCCAAAAGGACTCCCCATCACTGCCAGTCCAGGGGCAGCTCCCATGCCAGGCAAAGAGCTGACTGGTGAGGGGGAACAGCACCTCCTTCTGCCTCGCTGTGGAGGGAGCAAGGGCTCCCAGAGAAACATCAAGCCAGAGTGGGGCTCACTTGACTACTACTAAAGCAAATCAGAAAGAAAAGCAAGGAGGAGCTCCCTGCGATGCCTTGGTTCCTATGTTTGGTTCGGGTTTCTGCTTTATAGCACGGATGCCTGGCTCCTCTCCCCAGCACACCTCACTGGTGCAGCTGCCCTCGCCCTGCCAGAAGCTGCTGCTGCAGCTCCGTGTTGCTCTTCCCCCTCCTGTTATGCAGTCAGCAAAGCTCTTGTTAGAGTGTGAAAACAGCTATTGTCTGATGAACTACCCGGATGTACCAGATGCAATGATTAAACATTTTGCAGGACCTGATCCTGTTTCTGTGTAAATCTGGTTCAGATGAGAGCAGTTTTCACCACCCCTGGAGGTCAGCTGAACATTTATGGGAACGATTCCTCAAGTCAGGGCAAAATCCTGTGGCCTTGCTTTGATCAGCACCTCCTGCAAATCACATGTGGTGTCAACAACCCCACAAACACCATCGCTGGCAGAAACAGTGGAGGGATGATCTTGATTTTCCACCAGGCTTCCTCTTCTTTCCATCCCCTGCTGCTGCCGGATCCTGCTCCTCCCTCTCTGCTATGATGTGAGTGTTTCAGCACAGCCAAGTGCCTCACATGCATAGGAGAGCCAGTGAAAGCACTGGTGAGGGGAATCAGGCCTTGATCACTGTTTAAAGGCAGATCTGCATCTGGAGCAGCATGTTGAATTGCAGCCTCTCCACCTGCCACATTCGCAGTCGTGTTTGTGGATATACGTGTTCTGGAAGGAAAGTTCATGCTCAAGCCAGAAATTCATTAGGGCAGTGTCAAGCTACTTTGGATCTTAGCAGTCTGCTTTGGCCAGCTCACCCTCTCCCTCAGCTGCAGTCAGGCTTGAAGAGTTTTGATTTTAATTCAGTTAACAAGCAGGATATATTCCTGCAGTGGTAATGATTACCTTTCATCAAAGTGTGCTTCCGAACTTTGCGTACCAGGCAGCTGCTGAAAGGGAAAGACCTTGGTGCATGAATTAAGTAGAAGGCAACAGACTCCAACCACGACATCTTATGCTAGTTGGAAAGGATTCCAGGAGCCTCCCACCTGAAGGTTAATTGTAGGCAAGCAAGGAGAACACTGGTTCCTGATCAGTTACTTGCAGAGGGAAATTCCAGCATTTCCGCCTCCTTCCTCCTGCTAAAACCTAACTATGAAAGCCTCACCAAGAACACTAGTTAGGGGGAAAAAGTGCTTTAGAGTCAGAGAGACTCAAAGATTAACCCCCGAAATTATGCATCTGATGATAAGAACCTACAGATTCCGTGCTCTCCAGCAACAGTATCTTATCACATACAAGATAAGCAGCTCTCTGAGCGGTGAAATGTCTTGTTTGGTGCTGAAACAAGGAGTCACCCTAATAAGCAAATATCATGGGCAAGAGTTGAAATGGCTTTGGTTGGCATTCCTCATAGCTTTTTCACACAGCCCATGGAAATGCAAACCATAGACACCACTGTTGCTTCCCATCAAACATGTCATTCTGCAACTTAGTATCCGAGAGCTCAGGGTCCACTTTAACCACAACAGGCACTTGAAGATTTTCTGCATTTTTCCTCCCCTACCACTACATCGGGCATCTTCCCATTGCTGGGGTTACAAGCAGCCTTTCTTGTTTCCAACCCAAAACTACTTGGAGTTCATTTCAGTGCTGCACAGCACTGCCCGCTCTAACTCTGGAGTCACAGGTGGACATCACTTCTGCATCTTGCTGCATCAGCTCAACAGCTTAGGATCCGAATATGCTAATAAACTACTTTCCTTCTTAATGTACTGGAGCCACAATGCCCTCTTTCAAAGAATTTAAATAGGTCAACGGGGCTCCTTTCATCTCCAGTGGGCTACAGATAACAAGCGGTTTGGCTGGCAGATGAGTCAGGGCTTCATGTTGTCATCCTGCCCAGTAGCTTGCCCTGTACACCCTGCACTGAGAGCAAGCCCTCAAACCACCAGAGCCACCTGCTTGCTCCAGGCAGGGGGGCTGTGCCCGGGATCCCTGCACGACACACCAGAGAGAGCTGTCACTTTTGCAGCTGCCTCCCCCTGGCACAGAAGCAGTAACCAGCAGGCAGGCAATCTTCCTCTAGCACAGCTGGTTCAGAGTCAATTTGCTTAAATTATAGCCAAGCAAGCAATATTGCTTAGACAGGGACTTAAAGAAAAAAAGCCTGCTCTGAAGCAGCAACCAATTTATAGTCCAGCTGTTGCTTATACAATTACAGTTGAATTTTGGCATTATTAACTTCGAAGTTATAGACTCTTTCACTCAAGATTCACATGGGAAGTTCACTGCTAACACGGTACAGCTCTGAGCTATACAGATGTTTTATCTAAGCTAGGCAAGGCACTGACAGATATCTAAGAGGAAGGGGCTTTCGGCAAGCAGAATTTCTCTTTTTCCACTAAGGCAACAAATTCTGTTTTTAAATACTGTCTAACACCAGCCAAACTGATCACGCATCTCAGACCACAATCTTGAGGCAAACAAAGAATAGATGAGCCCTTGTTTCGGGCTCCAATAAAGATCTGTAGAACAATGATCGGCATGTTGCAGTTACCAAGGAACAGGCAACTTCACACGAACTATAGGTAAAAACATCTTCAGGTGGAAATGAATAGACGTAAATCAGACATCAGCCATATACAAATATGAATATGGGTAAAAAAACAAGTGCATGTGGAAGAGGAATGAGAAGGATCATCATACCATCTTAGGTTAATTTATCTTAGGTGCTTATACTACCCTAGGTAGTCAGCAAAGCATCCAGAAGATGCCTCAGGTTCCCAGAGCCAATGTTTGAGTTGTGTCCCTCGAAGTGAGCTGCCTGCCTGTGCCCCTGGCACAGCAGCCACCTCAGGTGCCTGCAGCCCTGCAGTGAGGAGCTTCCACCCCCTGGAAGAGCAAGAAATCAAACCAAGGCTGCAGGGAACAACAGGGAAATACACAGCACCAAAGAGCTTGCCATATGAGTAGAGTAGTGGTTGCATACATATATAGAGGCACGTTGCTCATGGCACCTTACAGTGGAGGACCTGAAAGCAGAACCTGGAGCTGCTGAAACTACGGTCTCTGCTCAGACACCCTCCCTGGGGTGCTTCTGGAAGATGTCCTGCTCTGAACCTGCACCCACCCCCACTTAGCTGACTGGGGACTTCTTCAGAGGCAAGCCACCAGCCCAGATATTCAGTTGATCTTCCGACTGCTGAGATCCTGACTCCTCTGCAGGAAGCAGCGCTACTCAACTTGGAAGCAGCTCCTACCCAGTCTTGCCTTCTGGGCCAAAGCACAAACTCTGTAGGCATGTCACAAACTAGAACAAACACTTAAATATGACCACAAGCTACCTGGCACAACATCTCTTCCAGAGATATGAGGGTCTGGAGACAGAGCACTATCCAGGCCAGCATATGGTTCCTCCCAGTTTTACGAGAGCCACTTTCTGGGAAGAGGTGAGACCGAGTTATACCTTCAGCTAGCCGCAAGTCTCAGCTTCTCTGCAGGATGCACATGTACTTATCCCAGTTTAAGAAAGGGATATCAGACATTGGACTGCAGCCAGAAAATCATGCTGAAGAGACTTCTTTTCAGGAATAAACGTTATTCTTTCTAGGCCATGAGCTGTATTTAAGCCACCCAGTTACAAGGGAGAGATTAATTATCAATGCCCAAATTACCTACCGGCATGCGCAAGTTTCTTTCTCATCTCTGCTATGTACAATTACACATCCAGTCACAGCTCGCTTCTGCCACTCCCAACAGCACCTGCAAGTGTAGTTCACAGGCAGCAATCACAAGTAATGCTCATGGCACCCACAAGCTGGTAAGTGACCACCACTATCAAGCATGGCATGCAAAGGTACAGCCTCACTGTCTCCTCCCCTCATGAACCACAGTCCAGACACTGGCATACTCTGCAGGAAGGCCATTTCAGAGATGTCAGTATAGATGGTCAACTGGCCGTCTCGTGAGCCAGACTCAGCACCTACTGTCGGCTGGATGTGGGAGAAACTGCATGGATCTACACTGTGAAAGAAAGGGGAAGAAGGAGGATGCTTGAACTATCTGACCCAGACACCCCGCACTATAAAGCAAGAAAGGCTTTCCTGCCATAGCAAAGCTATGTTAATGTTAATGCATGGAGGGCAATCCTACTGCTGGAAAACCCTAGAAGATATGCAACAAAGGGCTCAGCATTTGATATTGCCATAGTGAGCCCTAGAATTCCTGAGCCCGGAGGCAAACTTATCCTGAATATCCTGGACCATCTAAACACTAGGTGAATGAGAAGAGTGTGGAAATGCCACAGAGCTGCCAGGTCCCTCCCATGGTGACAGGAAGGAAACTGGGGGAAAGGTGCACTTATTTGCAACAAGTCAGCTTGACTCCCCAACAAATTTCTTAAACAGTGAGAACTTCCCTGGAGCACACGCTGGGCCTTTTGAGTGTTTGTGTTTCCCATGTTGTTCAGGACCATGTTTCTGCTGCTTTTGCAAAATGACAAGGACTGGCAGGAGTCAATGGAGATCTACTGTTTCACATCAGCTGGAAGGGTTATTATAAGAGTTACCTGGGTTACTACAGCACTGTTTTTCTCACATGACTACTCTGTATGATAAAACTTCTAATTAACTCCATAGTAAATGCGATGGGAAGGCTCTTCTGCTAATTATTTCTATGCCTTTAGGCAACAGAACAAAATCAATATGTAGGAAGAAAATGATAGTTAAATAACCTTGGCAACTTGTGCTGCAGGTAAATTAACGGCGTGGCGGAGGATGGGAATGCCTTCACAAGTCAAGGTTGATTCAGATGTGTGTCACCCACCAAGGCTACCTCTGCTTCCTTTGGCACAGCCTCACAGCTCCCTGCAATGGAGCCCCACAGCCTCTCCTTCACAGCTACACTGGGGAACCTACTCAAAGCAGAGTATTTCTTGTGTTGAAAAGTCTACACCAACAGTTACTTGCTTTAACTCTACTGGAACAGCCAAAAGTGCGGGAAATGACCTTAGCAGCCATGCGACCATACTGGCAAAACATTGCTTGCTATTTCTGCCAAGGGAGTAAGTTTTTTGATTCAGTCATCGTTGCATAAAAGAAGGGATCACCATGGTATAATTCTATAAACCCCCCAATTAATAATGCCTTCTCCAGCATTCAAGGAAAGAACAGATCTGAAGATTATATGCAAGGGATTTGTCATTTTGGACCCTCTGTTTTGCTGTGCCTGCTTCCATCATCCTTGAGAAGATCTGTGCTTCCAAAAGCCACTGAAAGTTTGGTTAAAATTGGGCACCTGAGCCAATCTAAGAGTTATGCACATCTGAAAGCCTTCGTAGGTTAACTTTGCCAGCCACGGAGTTAGTTTCATTGATCTGAAAGCAAGATAACGATTTACAAAACAAAACCACAACCATTTGTTAGCTGTGTCCTCATACACGTTGTATTAATTCAAACATGAATTAGACATGGAAATGCAGCTGAAGCGCTCGGTGCTGGCAGAGCAGCGTTCCCTCACAGACTCCTCGCATCAAGTCCCATCCTGCCACGTTCCCATGCCAAGCTGGCAAGGGCCCGCGCCCTGCCAGGAGATAAAGCCGGCTGCTGCGCGAGAAGGCGCATGTAGAAGGCATGTCTAGCGAGCACACTCTCATGACTAATATTTCATTTCTGTGATAACACGCTTGGCCACCTACACAACTAGCCTTCTGAATAAATACTTCACTGCATGGGTTCCCATGAGCAGCAGACTGATGGGAGAGCAAGATAAGCTTTCGCTGTTGCTCTCACAGGGTTTGCTAGGTCTGGACTATCTTCCAGATCTCACACACAGCTCTTGTAGCTCTGTTTTCTTTCAGTCATTTCAGTCAGGTCCACTGTTCCACTACCAGGGCATCAGACCACTGCCTTTGTTCATACCAATACATCACCGAGCTCCCAAAATGCATAGGTGTTCATTTGGTTCATTTGTGTGTGAGCACAAACTGCGGCAGGACAAATAGGATAGTAAAACCCCTTCCCCCTTCCCATTAGGCCACAGGTACACATCCGTCAAGCCCAATGGGCTTTTCAGACCCAACACTCAGCAGCCCCTACTGGTAAAGGCACCCCTGCAACCTTTCCATCTTTTCCCTTCCTCCATAATGTCCCAGACCAACATATTTTGAAAGGCCTATCTCATGGATCCATACTGTCATCACACACCAGCAAAAGCTTTTGCATCTTCCACATCTTCAACAACAGAAGTTTTCTGGCTTTCAAATACAAGATCACAGGCTTGTTCACAAAAGCGAGTTTACATCAAAGCAAGTCGTCAGCATAATTTCATTAACTGGCACAAAATAGGCACATCCAACTGCTGCCTTTTCTATCTGCACCAGTTGTTGCTTCCATTTCCTCCGTGTTATGCTCTCGGCAATGTGGGCAAAGTAACCTACTTACTGCTCCCAGGTCCCAAGAATTGTGGGATCGTTTCTTCAACACATGATGAGCTAGCTAGGAACAGACATGTAAAAATCACTGTATCCCCCACCAGGGGTCACACCTCTGCGGAGAGGAGTTGGACAGCCCACCCTCAACAGACACCTGTGAAAGAAAGCACAGGAGCCCTGCAGAGAGACACGGAACCATACCTATGTAAAAGGACAAACTCATTCCTCTGTCACTGACATGGAAGAAGCCCATCCTCTAAAACACATAATGCGTTCAAGAAAGCCTATGGGAGTCTGGGAACAGTGGGATCCCAGCATGGGCTGGACAGGCGAGCAGATAACCTAGGCAGGGAGCTACAAGACTGCAGGCAGGTTACACCCAGGGGAACCAGCCCCAGAAAGCAAATTGACAGGAACAGATTTTAAGTTGTTTTTTCTAATGCTGCCATCACCAGGCAATAGGGGGTGTTCTGGGGTGGAGGAGGCAAGAAGGTCATGCACATACCTATAAGCACCCCAGCCACCAGCACTCACTGAGCCTAGGTTCCACGCAAGAACCAGGGTGGACCACCATAGCAACCACCAGCAGCTTTATTTCTCAGGGCTTTTTAAACTGGAACCACCTCACCTCTTTTTTTGTTTGTATGAGGAGGCTCCTTCCCCTGATATCTTTAATTAAGATGGTTGTGCGTCGTTTTTCTTTTACTGTGCGGTAGCTTTTATCTAACAGGTATATGTAAAATGTGTGCCTGGGGAAAATCATATTCATGGGAACAAACTTAGCAAAGCCACTTTAACCCGGCTGCTTTTTTAAGCAGCACTTCAGGGCAATCCCTTGAAGATATTTATGCTCCTCTGGTGAGTTAGAGGCTTCTGAAACTCCCACTAGTCCCGCTTCCCTTTGTTCCTCTGGGTACAAGCAGTGGGAAACACCACTGTCACTCTGCTCTCAGGTACAGCATTCATGAGGAGCTGCTTTCAAGCAAGATGAGGAGCTCCACCCTGCAAAACGCTGAGGGCCCCAGCCCCTTACAGCACCCAGGCAGAACTCCAGAAGCTCAGGGGCTTCAAACGCGATTGTGAAACTCACGCAAATCTAAATATCTGCATAAACCACTGCTGACAAGACACCTCATGGCTACAGCACATAGGCCAGGTACACATCATAAACTCCTTCCTATTTACTTTTTGCAAGAGAAGTTGTCAGTCTGAAGTTGTGATGTCTAAATGATACCATTTGGCACAGCTAGTACCATAGTCCTACCAAAACTCCAGAAGAGAGGAGGCTTCAGGTTAGAGCTGGAGATCGTAGAAGTACAGAGTATTTTTGCAATATTTTGTCATTCCTTTTGAATAATACCAATCTGCAATATAATTTCTAGATCAGACTTACAGTTCTGTTAAGAATCTATACAGGCTACCTTAAAATCTTGACCCCAAGCCTCCTGAAGCCAACACCAAAAGGGTTTTCTGGAGGGACCAACTTCTTCCCAAGCACATCAGCATCTTAGGCCCATGCTTTTATAGAGGAGAGAGAAACAGCAGGAGTGGGAAATCACATCATGGTGAATACCACAGTCCTGTGGCCAATTTCACCAGCTTTAAGCACTCAGAAATTAGGGGGCAGCCATTTCCTTCTCCCCCACTTAGGCCTTTCCCATACCGGTTGAAAAGAATTCCCACAAGGCTAGCTTGTAAATTCAGGACTTTAAGGAAAAAAAAAAGAACAACAAAACCAAAAACCCAACATCTGGGCGGTTTCCCTTCAGGTGCCTGAGCGAGGGGAGTTTTCCAGCCAGAACCCCAACCGTTTCCACCACAACCCCAGGGGCGAACACAGCTCTCTTTCGACTGGCACAGCACGGCAGGCAGCTGGGAAGTGAGTGCAGGCTCCTTGGCAGCTGAAACCCGGTGCTGCAGGGTGCAAGGTAGCAAAGTTGAGCAAAACCAGCCTGGTGCAGCCACTGTGAACCGTGACCCAAATTACAGAAGCTGGCAGAACCATGTTTTTACCATCTGTGGACAATGTGCCCTGTGAGGAGAAGGAGGCAGAGACGACCCAATGGGCATCTTTCCTCAGTGGAGGCTTACGGAGTTATAAATTGCCAAAACCGGGCAAAAAACAGGGAGGGTTGAGCAACTTAAATGCAGGATGCATTGCCCAGCAGCTGCAGCACAACCAGAGGAGAGGGAGCCATGGTGTGGGGGCCCCACCGGCACTGCTGCTGCTGGGTTTTATTGCCTGCACTGTGCCGAGACAGCAACAGCCCTCGGGAGAAACTGTCTCAAAGCACTTCCAAAAATGCATGCAGAGCCTTGCTGCTGGGGAGGCTACAGGTGACCCCAGCCAAAAAAGACATGCCCACATCTCTGGCCCCCTGCCTGTGCCCAGGACAGCACTGGGATCCATGCTTTGTGCTCCTGGGGCACAATCCTGCTCAGTGCACACCCCACGAGGATGTTCTGCACCAGTGCCTGGCTGCAGCAATGGGAGCATGGTGGGGGCAGCAGTGGGGTGCAGGCTGCTCCCCTCAAGCTGTGTGCTGCTGGAGCAGAAAGTTTGACCTTGCTATCCTGGTCCCATGGCCACTACCGTGGGGCAGGGGCAGGACCCTGAGCCAGGCAAACCTTTAGCCTGGTTCCTTACACACACGTTTTGCATTCACTTCACTTACTTCCTGTCTCTGGTATGGAACAAGCTCCAATTTTTACATCTTTGCTGAAAATGCTGGACAGGAACACAATCAATTGCTTCCAGACAACTCCCTTCAGTTGTTTTCTGGTGTTTCCTATCCTTTTTCCAGCCAGCCATTTCACCATGGCACTTTTTCTGCTCCTTTGCTGGTTGCAGCACAGTAAGATGTAGAGTGAGAAGGAAGGAGCACAAGTGGGTTTTGCTGATGGCAGAGATGTTTCAGACCCTCTGTGGCTGTCATGGAGATGGGTATGCGCTCAGTGCCTGGGTATTCACACAGTGCACAGCCACCCTTAGTACCTCTGCAGCACTGGCAAAGGCAGACAAATCCCCATGCTATTTGTGGGAAGTGACTAGAAGAGCGTAAGTGTGATAAAATAAAACTGTGATAAAATAAAAACCATTGAGCATTCACACAATTGGGCCACATTTATGCTGCAAACATGAATGACCATATGTCAGTCTCTTTGGCTGTTGTTAAGCCAGGAAACAAAAGGGGCCAGGTCTGGAGGCCAAGTGTGACAGCACTGCTTGTTCCCCTGCAGCCAGCCTTTCTCTCCCCAGCCAGGAGGACTAGGACCCATCTGCTCTGCCCTGGTGGGCAGCCCCATGCACATGCTGCCCATGACCTCCCTGGGTGCCCCTGCCTAATCCGGGGGCTAGGGCTGTGGTCACCAGGACACCACACTGGGAGCAAGGCAGGGTGGCTGCCAGGAGAATGCGTTCCTGAACTGCACTAGTGGCTGGTGCAGATGTAGTTGTCCTTTCTGTGCTTGCGACAGGCATTTTACATGGGGACCACTTTGGACCTCCCTTACAGCACCAGTTCCCATCTGGCAGCTCTGAGGCTGTGGTGTCACATTTGAGATGATATGCTGTGCTTCTTACACTAACAGGTACAGCAAAAGCTATCCTATAGAACCCCTTGAATTATTAACAACAAAGGTAACCTCCTGGCAACACAGACAAACTTCATAAGAGGCCTGGAGCATCTGCTGATGCCATCCTATCGCCTCTGCTCTCTCCTCTGATAAGGAGTGGGCAGGAAGTCTGCTGAGGTTTCCAAATTAGAATATCAAATTACAAGTGTGTGCATATTGGCCAAGTCGGGCACTTTGACACAGAACACGTAACAGAACTATTATTATTATTAATATTATATTA
>NW_009937502.1:0-5693 GCF_000696875.1 Nestor notabilis
AACTGGTTGTGAAAATGGTGTTTTTCCATTAAAAATGTACAGAGGACTTCCTGTAAATTCTTGTCGCGTCATTTTTCCAGCCGGTATCATTCCTTTCTTACTTCAACACTGTGACTGCATGTCGGTGATGATGGCTTAGGCATCAAAAGTGTAGAACTGGGTGCCATCAGCACTGCAGAGATGCATGCTCAGTGGTCTTGGGCACATTTTAAAGAAGAGTTAAAAAGATGGTTTTCTGCTGGTGAGGTGGGTTAATCACAGTCCATCATCTCTGAAATGGCCAGTAAGATAAGAATAGAGAGAATAAGAATAGTTCCTTTAACTGTGTAGAACAGTGATAGTCTGGTTCCTTCACATTTGGTAACATTAATTTCTAATTTGTATTAGTTCCTTTGATGGTTTAGCTAATGGATTATTGAGCCACAAGCTCTTCTTAGCCTAGTGTACTGGTGTGGAAGTCTAGCACATTTCCTTTCTAGCAGTTGTCACTTTTTTGTGTATGATATTTTCTAGATAAAACCAGATAGTTACATGTAAATATGAAATGGATGTTTTAAGACTCTTGTCAGACACTAAGAAATGTTGCCTCTAATAGAAGTACTTCTTAAATGGATTTACCTAGTTGCAGCTGGAAAAGTGGTTGGATGTTGGGATGGATCTTTTCACTCTCTTCCTGGAACTGCATTATTAATAGGTTTCTGTAACCTGAGACCAGGTTGCTCAGAGAGGCTGTGCATTTCCATCCTTGCAGCTCTGCAAGACCCAAACTGGTCAAGCCCTGAGCAACCTGCTGTGACATCAAAGCTGGCCCTCTTCTGAGCAGGAGGCTGGACTTGGTGCATGGAGACTTCCCATGATCCCTTCCCACCTGAGTTGTCCTGTGAATCTATAAATAAAATTAAGAACTCTCCAAAAAGTCAAGATCTTTGAGTGGCTGTGAGTGTAGGTTGTAAGTCCTCCTGGGTTTAGGTGGGAATGGCATGACCTCTTGTACTTTTCATTTTTGCTAAATCCATACTGTTCTTAATAGTGATGTGGAAAGAACATTGAAGCAGGAGAAAGTTGTGTCACCATCACTTAAAATTCTCTGCAAATAATTGGTCTGATCCTGAGAGTCAGGTACCCTGGTTCTGTACAGAGGTGTAGTAGTTTCACTGTACTTTCTGCTGTTTGTGGAAGGGAAGACAAAAAGAGGAAGAAGAAAAGGTCAGTTTTGTAGTGTGTCTTTCCTCAGAGAGCTGCTTATAAATTAAGTTTTACTCATCATCATCTTGGTGCCTCTGGGGAAAACCTGGGATTGCCTCTGCACTCTTAGCAATGGTAAGCTAATTTATGTAGTAATTAGATGACATAAAGTGCAAGCAGACCAAATATATGCACATATATATATATATTAAAAAAAAAAAGCTGCATGGTAACAAAACATGAAAGAGAGAACAGTAACTAGCTCTGAGGGAAAAAGGGTGCATGTTTAAAAAACTTAGCTTCCTACTTCTTTTAGTGCTCCCATTAGTGGGATCCTGCTAATGGGAAATGTTAAATACTTCATATCTGACATTTCTATAATGTCTGTTTAGTGCAGTAAAGATTTAAGTATTTTACAGTGAATTTCAACTTTAAAGAATGAAAGCACTTTTCAGACTGTTACAGGGAAAGCTGTCAGTGAACCTTGTATTTAGATTGCATATCACTTTCAGCTATAATAGACCCTTGCAACTGGTTCGCAGCAAGCTAGGTATGAAGGTCCCAATATCTGAGCAGTGCCTTTTGTTCATCTGGAACAAACGGGTTCTCTGGGAACCTGTTGAGCTGTGTCAGCCTCACTGTTGCACTTCCCAAATTAAGCGGGCGTACCAAAATCACTGAGCAGTTCCCACAGCCTTGGTGCCTTCATTTTTAGTGAGACTTTCTAATGTTATCTGAGGTGATGCGAGGTGTTATGAATAGACTGTTTCAGTGCATTCCCTCAAAGGAGTGCAGTTAAAGCCAGGTGTGCCTACTCCATCTCTGTCCTTTCCTGACATTTTCTGTCCTTTCTCCCTGAAGATGTAATATTGTCTCCATGTGGACATACTGGTGATCTTCATTCCCGTAGGAAATATACTGAAAGATTCCACCCCAAGTTTTGAGGGCAGCATGTGTCTGTGTAATTTAGAAAGCCTTAAATCCCTTTCTAAGTATATAACAGTAACATTTTTAGTTTTGGTGCACAATACAAATTGGTGCAAGGACGATAATTTAATTCCTTTATTTTACTGGAATGTTAGCTTATGCTAACATTGGAACTGATTTATGTGGATTGTATATGTTCTGTAATAATTGCTAGCCAGTGTCCATTTGTGAAGATACGTTGTGTGACTGTCAGAGTTACTGCTATCAGTCTAATGCACTTTGCTTGACTTGAAGCCTTTAGCAGTTCCCTGAAATAAGCTGGATGAGTAATATAGATTGCAAACCTTAGCACTAGAGGGATACTTAAGTCCACACTCATTTGATTCAAATAGAAAGAAAACTACTTACAGGCATTCTTTGACCTTTTGGTGATATCTGAGTGAATCTGAAGATGCAACCAAGGTACTGCAAGTTTTTTTCTAATGACTTAATGATTATCTATATATTGCTGCTTATCTAATTTAAAGATAGGCAGTAAATAAATGTCTAAGTCTTCTCCTTGTGCATTTGTTTCATCTTGATAAAATAAGTAGCTAACAAATAATATTACTGACTGAAAGGAATGGAACAGCATTTTAATTATACTATGTATACATGCAGATACATAATTGACACATGCTGTGAATGTTTACTTAAAGCACATGGATGTTATATTTGTTTGCTTTCTTAAAATTTGAATGGTATTGAATAAGTTAAACAAGTCTTACTTTTTTATATCATAGCTAGAATGGAGGCTACTAGGAAGGAAGTTCTTTTAATGTTCTTGACACCAAGATATATCTATTATCATGATTATGTATCTCTTAGGAATATTATTACCATGATTCGAAAATGAAATGGAATCATAGAATAATAGAATAGTTAGAGTTGGAAAGTACCTTAAGATCATCTAGTTCCACCCCCCCTGCCATGAGCAGGGACACCACACACTAAACTATGTCACCCAAGGCTCTGTCCAATCTGGCCTTGAACACCGCCAGGGATGGAGCATTCACAACTTCCTTGGGCAACCTATTCCAGTGCCTCACCACCCTCACTGTGAAGAACTTCTTCCTTGTATCTAATCTCACCTCCCCCTGTTTAAGTTTAAAGCCATTCCCCCTTGCCCTACCACTACAGTCCCTAATGAAGAGTCCCTCCCTAGCATCCTTGGAGGCCCCCTTCAGATACTTGAAGGCTGCTATAAGGTCTCCACGCAGTCTTCTCTTCTCCAGGCTGAACAGCCCCAACTTTCTCAGCCTATCTTCATATGGGAGGTGCTCCAGTCCCCTTATCATCCTAGTGGCCCTCCTCTGGACTTGCTCCAACAGCTCCATGTCCTTTTTATGTTGAGGATAGCAGAACTGCACCTAGTACTCCAAGTGAGGCCTCACAAGAGCAGAGTAGAGGGGCAGGATCACCTCCTTTGATCTGCTGGTCATGCTTCTTTTGATACAGCCCAGGATATGGTTGGCTTTCTGGGCTGCAAGCGCACACTGCCTGCTCATGTCGAGTTTCTTGTCAATCACCACCCCCAAGTCCTTCTCCGCAGGGCTGCTTTGAATCTCTTCTCTGCCCAGCCTGTAGCTGTGCCTGTGGTTGTGCTGACCCAGGTGTAGGACCTTGCACTACATGTAGAGAGAACCTTGTGAATTACATTTTGTATTTTAAAACAGGAAAAGGCTGACAGGAAGGGTATGCCTACTGCTGCTTTTATGGCTTTGACTCATGGCTTGATTTTTTCTGAATGGTTGATGTGTTAATGCCTCTCTTGACATGTTTATTTGCTTACACTCTTTACTGGCATAAAATAAAATGTTGGTGTTTTAAATAGGCAGCCTACCTCTTTCTGTTGGCACCAGAATGCATTTAGATTTTTATACAATAGTGTAAATATTTTTCAATTTTTTTATCAGTTTCTTCTTCACGTCTTGTGTATTTAGTTTCACTGTGGTTTTGGGGTTTTTCTTTTTGTTTGTTTTTTCCCTAACCCTGTTTTTTTATATTCATTTACTGTAGAGCTGATAAAGCAGATGATGAAGATGATGAAGATCTAACAGTGAATAAAACATGGGTCCTTGCACCAAAGATTCACGGAGGGGATGTAACTCACATACTGGACTCTTTACTTCAAGGATATGACAATAAGCTTCGGCCAGATATTGGAGGTAAGCCAATAAAGTAACTCAGTAAATAGAAAATGTGAACCCGAGATGGTGTGCATTTTGTCAAAGATGGCAGATACATTTAATACAATTTTTAAAACTTAGTATAGCAAGCTAAATATAATAGCAATAAAATGCAGTGTTTTTCTGGAACTGGTAAAAATGTTCTAGGCAAGAGTAGATTTCTTTAAGTTTACAATCTCTTCTTCTTATATAAAGTATTGATTTTTGTGGACAGTAGGCAATCTATAATGAATCATGAAAAGACAATTATAGTTTGCTTTGTTTAATTACGATCTTCTGGCAGGAAGACTGTAGATGTAAGCCAGCCATGATTATTAGAAAAATTGGTCTTGAGTCTGTATGAGTTTATTAAAGATTATTCCTAGATATTTTTACTCTTGTAAGTGTGTATTCTGAGCAAAATTAACTCAACCCAGTTCTTCCCTTCACTCAGATTTTGAAAAACTTCATAAGCATCTAAAAATATAACTTTGGACTATATCTTTTCTGGGGAAGTACAGAAAGGAAGACTGCATTAGTATAGGTCAGACTTAGAAGCTAGCAGAAAAGCAGTTTTATTTTTCAATAGTCAGAGCATCAATTTGCATATAACTGTTAAGTATAAATATTTGGAAGAATGTTGTGTTGAAAACATGGAATACATGAAACCTTGCCAGCTCTTGTCTACCATGTGCACGCTGGATCAAACTAGGAAAAATAATTTATTTTCTGAGTTTGTTTCCTGAACTGTGAAGGGAGAGGTAGAGGACATAATTATTTGTTAAATACTTGGCGTTCCCTATCAAAGGGATGCCATGTAAGTCTGTAAGCTGCTTATAGGATAAACAATGCGACAATCTAGACTTGTTTCATTTATGTAGGAGAACAGAGATTCAATCTCAAATTAAGTGTTTTCTTTTGAAAGCTTTCTTCCCCAAATTTCTTAGTTCTGTTTTATTGTTGACTGTTACCCTGAAGATGCTGAATGGCAATTTTTCTCTCACTGTCATAATATAACCACATGTGAATCTCATGAAGTTTTTTGTAAGTCTTTGCCTTCACATTCATTTAATTGAATTACTGCAAATACTTAGACAATAGGAAAGGTCTTCCAGCATATTTTTCCTTACATACAGCAAAGGCATTATGAGGGAATAAACTGTCTCCTCTAGGATTACTTCTAATGATTATCTGGTAGGTGGGGAGGAAAGAAAAGAGAATCCTGTTTCTCTTCTTTCCCCCTAAAACTAAGAAATAAAAGGAGAGAAAATAGAGGGAGAAGTGTTTATTCTGACTTGTCAAGAAGATTTAGACAGTCACGGAAGAATAGCGGTGTAATCCTTACCTTTGCTTTTCTGATTATGCACTGAGTCT
>NW_009937503.1:0-3977 GCF_000696875.1 Nestor notabilis
AAAAAGAGGAAAGAAAGAAAGAAAAAAGACGGGGGGCGCGGGGAGAAAAAGGGAAGGGGAAAATGAAAATGGAACGGGAAAAAGAGAAAGGAAGGGGGGAAAGAAGGAAGGAGAGAACGAAGAAAGCGGAAAAGAAAAAGGAAGAGAGGAAAGAGAAAAGGGGGTGAAGAAGAAAGAAGGGGGAAAGGAAAAGAAAAAAGGGAAAAGGGGGAAAAGGAAAAAAAGAAAAATAAAAAGAAGCAATTGCTCACTGTATGTGTAATTTGCCTCTTGCAGCAGTAAAAGCCAAAAAGCAGCAGTGTATGTGTTGTTTGTTGTTTTTTTTTTTTTTAAGTCAAATAAAAATGCCACTTCTTAAAAAACAGCTTGAGAATGCCCATGGCACAGACATATTTGAAAAACATTCACCAAACACATCAGGACCAACTAACTTCAACACATTGCTCACTGCTTCCCTTGATTGCTGCCATACTTGATTTGAAGTTCCACCAGCTTACTTTAAAAATATGTTAATCTGCAAACATTTACAGAAGGCAGCAACTCCCCAGTGGCAATATACAAAGTTTAAAATTTTTAAGTAAATATATGCACATAAATTGCAAATAATAAACTTTTCAATTAAGTGAATACTAAAAAAGAAACACGAACAAGCAAACTGCCCCCAAACCACCAAATACCCTGGGTCTGGTTTAGGCCTTGAGCTTACAAATAACCCCAAAAACAAAAGCAACCACCCTATCCAAAACAAAAGCAAACAAAAAAAAACCCACAAAAAGAAATTTAACTTGCCATACAAAACAAAATGTAATTCCTGCACAATCCTTTCTCCCCAACCCGTAACTGCCACTTGTAAGCAAGCCTTTTAAAAAGAAATTACTGTAAAGCTTTAACTGCATAGTACAAACACAAATTTTGCTTTCTTCTAAAATGTGCTCATGTAAATAATGATATCTCAGATTCTGGAGCCGTTCAACGTGAGCTGAAAACCTTCTTGTCATGGAAAATATGCAGCTGATATTTAGAAAGGTTTTCCTGTAATTAACTCCCCCTTGAGGATTTTAAGTTAGCAGCAGTAAAATTACCAACAGTATACTAATACACACCACATGCACTGTTACTCAGTGGTCTACCAGAGCTCTCTTGAAGATCAAAAAAAGTAAAACCATCCCAGGGATAAAGTCAAAGATAATAAATTATTTTCCTTTTTTTTTTTTTTTTTTAATACAGGGAAACTATATTTGTGGTATCATAACCCCCATCTGCATTGTACATACCTGCCATTTTTGCTTCCTCTACTACAATCTATTTGTATTATACCACAGATGCTATTTCAAGCTAGCTTTCTACATATTCTCATTTAAGACTGAATTGAGAGCCGGGATCAAAGCTTAATACCTTTATACTTAGCCCAACTTGTCCAAAATACTAGTATGTCCTTCAGTCTTTTTTCTCATCTACCAGTAAAAAATAATAAAATCAGTACAGCAGCTTCCAAGCAAAAGATGTCTGATTAATAGAAATATACACCTTCTACCTCATCTTTGTCTCTTACTGAGGTTCCTTTCCCTGCTTCAAAAACATACATCTTTTGTAACTGCCATTTTCAATAAAAGATTTTAGACCATAGTTTGGTCTGTAAGTTACGTTAGTCTATATTTCTAAATTTTTGTTATCTCTTTGTATATGATATTACCGACCCACATTTCTAGACATCCATGAATTGTGTGTACACGTGCAGGCACAGGAAGATGCAGAGCCTGTCTACACATCTGCAGATAGTAGCTACTGGAAGGCAATAAGACATCGCACTCTGAACCAGAATCTGCTTTTTCTTTACTGACTGGAATAAAGTGCTACACCTGCAACACACACACGCTCACATGAATATCTGTATAGAACTGAGTATATTCCACATGGATTCACCTATTTTCTGTAGATAAATGCACTTACGTTGGTAGGCCTTGGTCTAGTTCTCTTCCTATATTTGCTGATTAGAGAAACATATGACACAGCATGGCATCATGTGACATATTCAGTGCCCATGTATGCACATATGTATATTATACTAGATTTCAGTCCTAAACCTCTCTCTGTCAGGCCTGCCTATTCGTGGCATGACCAGAGTTTCTGGCTCCGGTCCTGCAGATCTAGACATACACTCACATATACCTTTTCAAGAGTGAGACCTTAAGGCATGGTCTGTGTGTTACACGGGACATAGCAGCCTGCTGGCAGAGTATTCATCTAGCACAGCAATTTCACTATTATAACTCATTAGTGTAATTCCAGGCAATCCTTCACAAAACTGCTCTGTAAAACTCAGTTTCCTCAAGTAGCTTTTTGTAAACAAATCTCTGCATCTGCAGAGTCTCCTTTATTCCAGTTAAATCTTTGAAACACTTGAGTATAAAAATAATAGTTTAGCTTATGTTGCTGAACATAAGATTAAGGCATACATAGAATGACAGATTATTCTAAATGGTCTACAACTTTAATTTACATGTGAAATACAATTCTTAAAAGCCATTTCAGAAACTAAAGTATTGGAAAGTGCAATTCAGAACATACTAATTTGTGTGTATATATATATAAACGCCTGGTAAATATATCAGGAAAAGCAATTTAGTGAAACGATGTGCCCCTTACTATTATTTCTTTTTTTGGGGGGAAAAAAAAAAGTGGTTCCCAGAAGCCTCTCTCTAGTCTTGGAATGGAAAAAACCAAGCACTTTCACCTCAGGTTTTTAAAATAGTATTTTTAAGGCTTCTTTTTTGGCCCTTGAGTCAAGGCACAGAAACCTGATCAGTTGATTGCAATACTGCAGGTGATCCGCTGCTAGTTGCTCACAGTCATAAAGCTCTGAACTCTGCCTCCTGCCTTGATGGCAACGCTACAGGCTGTTTAAATCCCCCTCACCCCAAGTTTTTCACAAACATCAATAAAAAACAACAAATCACTTGTTAAAAAGCTTGATAAAGGTATTTTCTAGCAGCTAAAGATTCTCTCACAAAATACTGTATTTGGGGTCAATTTAAAAATGCCAACAGGTTTAAAGTACTAATTTTTTTTATTTTTTTATTTTTTTTTGCTTTCACACCTATATAAGTATTTTGGTTTAATATCTCAACAATAGATAAAAGGGCAAACAGAAAAGAGTTAACTCTTTCCATCCCAAACTTTTTCTACCAAACCACCTTCACCTCTCTTTCCTTTCCCCACAATACACTGCTAGACTGACTTTTATAAATTGCCATTTTGGAAGGATTCCTCCCTTCTTGCCCCCACTTTGAAAAATTACCTAAAGCCTTTTTTTCCCCAAGCAAGTTAATGTGAACTTGGGAATGGCAATTAAATTGTCAGAATTAAAAAATTTGTTTTTAACTAGAAGGTAGCCAGAAGTATAGTCATGGGGCTGGTATTGATTGTCTGAACAGAGAACATTAGTCTTCAGGTATTTATTCTGCCACCTCTGCACCAGAGGTTCTCCTTCAAATCAAATCAATCCCTGGAAAAGATTGGTTCTTGCTACTAAGACACATAACTAGGCTGCAACCGAGCTGATTGTTGTTGTTGTTGTTCTCTCTAGATTTTACTGAACAACATCTAGGCTTCCAATTGTTCCTGAACAATCTTCACAGTTGCAAATTGTGATTTTTCCTAGGTTGTGAGCTCTCTGGGGTGGAGAATACATCTGGTTTTATTTGAAAGAAACCAAGTAGTTGATAACATGCATCTACTAATGAAAAGTGTACTAAAACCCATGCTTTCAAGCCTGGTTACTGCAATAGTCCTCTTCCATTATTTATGCACTATTTATTCCTGTCTCCCTTTTGGCAAAATCCCTTATGCCCAATTTCAGGTTTTGGTTTTGGTCTGGTTTGTTTTGAGAAAAGCTTAAATAGGCATTAGGGAACCTTTTATTAATTATTTAAAAATGCTTTTGCTTCAGAGACATGTAAAATTATTTGAAATAGAAT
>NW_009937503.1:4008-9161 GCF_000696875.1 Nestor notabilis
GAATTATTAATAAGAAATCATAAAATACCAGGGCAAACATTCTGCAAATTCTAAGGAGATATCCTTAGAATTTAGAATCAACATCATGAAAGCAGAGCCTGGAAGTCTGGTTCCAAAAATCTGAAAATAATTTGATCTTATGACCTGAAATTGGTTAATATTCAAAGTCTGTAAACACAACTCATAAATAGACCGTGTGAGTGCTCCAAGTGACCTTTCTGACAACTGTACCTTGTGAGACGTAAAAACAAAAACACCATACCAAAAACCCAACCCCAAAACAAAACCATATAAACCCCACAACCTTTGTATTCCTATACACTATATATAGTTTCTAGTTGAACTTGAATTTGTACTTTGGTCATGTATTTTACGCTTTGCTCGTGGAAGGTCTTGGAACAAAACGGTTGCATACATATGTACACTCAGTCAGGTAGATAGCAGTTACCTACATTTTCAGAAATCATATTAAATAATGACTTATGGTAAAGTAGAATATTCACCGGATAAAGAAACGGAATGGAAGCAGACAACAAAGGCAATATGCAATTAAATTCAGAATAAAACAACCCCAAGAAATTAAGTATAATAGAAACCTGTTAAGGATGTCAAATTCTGAACAGAAAGGCAGACAGAAAACAACTAGCTCTATTTAAATTACCAGGATTACCTACCAGCTATGCCAATTACCTACCTATGAAATAGGGCTACTTTTATTCACTCTTCTTTTGCATTGACAAAAATTGTGCTGATGTTAATTATAAGCTGAGTATGAGACATAGCCTCTGAAATGTTGCATGGATTAATGAAAATATCACATTAGTATGAAAGATTAATAATTAGTATGCAAGATGGAAGAATTAGTTACACATATAAATAGAAGCTCTAAATATTTTGCAGTAAATAGATATTTTTCAGTATTTTGATAAACAGCATAAAGCTTAAATACAAAACTATGAGTAGAATATATAAAACTATGATGAGATCTATTCAGTTTGAAGTACACATAATATTAAAGGGAGGCAGTTGTTGTTTATCCATGGAGTATTAAACAGAAGGAAACCTTATGCCCTTAAAGTATACGGCATAGAAACAATATGCAGTATTAAGAACAACAAGCCTCAAAGCAAAAAAAAATGGGTTAATTAATTCTACATCTTGTTCTTCTTTCTATAGTCAAAGATGCAGGGCTCTCCAAGCATTGCTTTCAGATCACTTTATTGACTATTCTCTGTACGGTCATTTATTTTAGAGGACTGATGTCACATTTGGCATTATATCAGCTGACATATTGTAGACATTTTCTCCCAGAAATGGCTCTTTAAGGCTGAGTGCAAGAGGTTAAGATGCCTGACGGAAACTAACTTTACGACAGTGATGTTCTTCTATATTCATACAACAGTCTTAATAATTTTAAATTAGCTTAAAGTTTATGCCACCACATATATGTGTGTGTATGCAATAATTCACAGGCTAAAAAAGAAAAAAGACCTAAATTTAAATTATTCTGCTGCATGACATGTACCTTCAAGGTGAAGGGCATGCTTTAACTACAAGCAAGTTATTTTTAAATATAAGAAAGATTTTTCTACCTTATTGATGTACCTTCATTAGATCACAAAGACATACAATTCTAGACTAAACCCCAAAGTTCATTAGCTTTGGGTGCTTTTTTGTTTATCTTTTTGGTTTACTATATAATCCTCAAACTGATTATTGTATTAGTTTTATAAATACATTTCTCTAGAACAGACAGAGCATGTAGCTGAGTGATCCCTCATAATAAAATGGGGAAAAAAAACTGACAAAAAAATGCAGTCGCCTTTTTTAAAATGAAGAGGTAGAAATCCTCATTACCATTTGCTGCTTGAGCAATACTTCATGTTTCAGCATTTGTTACTATTTCTTTCATATTGAATTCTCACAGAAAAACTTGAGGACTTGAGCAAAAGTGTGAATACGATTTAGCTTCAGAAGTGCTCTTTTTCTTTTAATGTATCTGAACGATCCACAGATATGTGCTATGGCTAACTGAAATAATTGCTGTGGATTTCTGAACAGGAAAGATCTTTTTCTGAAGTTACTAAAGTGTAAATAGGTAATTTACTGCAAGAAAGCTTGTCCAGGATTAATGGCAAAATTGCATCCACTTTTCTTCTGCTTAGTGAGAACTATATTTGTAATTATTGTATGCAAGGTATGCACAATGTGCCAGCTCAACTAAGATGTAATGAAGAGGCTTATCAAATACCGACATTGCTACATGAAGTAATGGTCAGTTTATCTTTGTATTGAATGTGCCTGAAACTCAATGACAAAAGCCTTTGGTGTTTGGGACAATTTTCTAGCATCTTATAGGAATGAAGATCTGGTCTTTACTGCCACATACTGTAACCTGCTGCTATGGGCGAGAGGCAGATTTTACACTGACCATGTTCTCCGGCTGCTTTTAGTGTCGCTTCAGGATGTGTCGATCCAAGGGGGTTACGCACAAATCGTCGCCGGCGCCGCAAGTCATCTTCCCAGTAGTCAAGGCGCCAGAACTCACGAGGACGACTACAATGAAACAGAGGAGCCACATATGTTAGCAATTATCAAACAGCATGGTAGCACTGAATTTCTGCATAAAGCTCTCCTTGTTTGCGCTGCTTTTGCCTTTTTTCTTTTTAACCTCCCCCCTTTCTGCAATCTTTTACTTAGGTATGTCCTTGAAAATAACAATATCACCTTCCAGTCTAAGGAACTCCTTTCCCTTTTTTCTTGGAAGGTGAAATGAGCACTAAATACATCATTTTGAAATGAATTGCTGACAGTGTGATCAGTTTCCCCACACTCTAGTGGCATGTGCTCCGATTTCAGCCTCATTTCAGCCTCAGCAGGGCACCTTTCTCAGTGACTGCATTTATAAACCAGAATAGGGAAAAGGCTATTATAAATATGGTATAGCATTACCTATATTAATCAAAGTCTGTCCCCCTTCATTTTTCTTCCTAATTTGTGCCTTTTTGCACAAGGTCAGTAAATCATGCCATGAATTCTTGGTCCAGAAAGTGTTAACTTTAATGAATACCTCAGTTACATGGTTATGTATGTGATAATAAAATATTACTCTGTTTAGATGTGCAGGAATTTAATTAAAATAATCTCTTAAAATATTCATTACATTTAGCCCCTGAGGCTTAGAACAACACAAGAAAATGCATTTCTTTTCCATTTACTGTTTTTAAATAAACCATTCCAGGAGAGTGAAACAGCAATCTATTTTCGAGCAAATCAGATTGGATTTCTGGTTTATGTAGTTGTGTTTTTATATTTAATTAAAAACTACATGTTATGATGTGTAATAATTGCTATATTGAAGGCATACTTCTAAAAAATTACCCCTAGAAAAGGTTATATCAAATTCATTATTTTCCCCTGTACGCTTCAAATATACGTAGATCTTTTTAATATGGTCATATATAAGTGCCAGTTACTATCTTGTTAGATGATCATGAATGAACGCCACTGTAAAACAGTATTTTAGCCCAGAGAAAGTACCAAAAAATGCCAATTTCAGGTATAGTAAATAAACAAACAGAAAATGCCTGAAGCATAGAATAGTTATGATAGCCCGAAAACCTGTATGCCCAAATTAAAAAAACACTTATTTTGCATATTAATGTAGCGAGTGTTAAAACAGTAGATGAAAATGCATATATACATTCCATTTCTGGTCCAGGAGCTAATAGAAAGTGTACCTGTCAACAATGACAAATGAATAGGCATGACTAATTTACAGATCACAATGTTAAAAATACTTGATATTTACATTCTTAGCTTTGAGGTTTAAAGGCAGAAATGCATTTTACTTAAGGTAAATCAAGGTTTCAAACAAATATGGTAACAAAAGACAGAATTATTTGCATAACCCTACTCTCCAACACAATTTGCAGACATTAAAAATTGTGATTGAAAATCATTTTATAAAAATGGAGACTGCCTTTGCATCTACCTTCATTAAAATTATATGCCTTTTGCTAACAGTAAAGAAAAGGTAGTGCCTTTTCCTGATTTCTTACTTTCAGAAAAATACTGAAGTATTGGAATCGAATGCTCCAGTACCTTATTTTCACACTTTGTCTGTGTTGCAATCATGCTAACTAATGCTAAAATGTGAATGCTTTGATTATAAAAGCCAATGATTTTTGAATAATTAACCAAAGAAAAATCACAAAACACAGGAAGATACGCGTTTAGTCAAAGGTCGATTAATAACTTAAAATTCTTCATTAGTGATTATAGCAAAAAGGCAGAACACAGCTGGCTATGTGCATGCCTTTGATAGTCGTAGAGCATGGATAGGCACTTCATCATTCTGCCTTCCTACATTTATCTGTTAAAATTATTATCAAATATCAGCCAGGATGCAGTCGTGAATCACAGACTGCTCCTTGTCTTCAGGGGAATGATACAATGAGGGTCTATTCATCAGTATGGCAATCGGCACAAGTAATTAGTTCCCTAGACTGAGATCTCCTACAAAGCTTATTTCAGTCGGCAACACAAACATATGACAATGGAAAGCTAATGGAAGCTGCTAAAATTTGTTAACCTCTTCTGCCATCAATCCTTCTGGTAATCTGTGCTACAGTATTATGCAAAGATGGTAAATTATTAATTTGTCATTCATCTATCTTTCTACAGTTTTGATAGAATTAAGTGATGCCATTCTTCTGAGTAACAATTACAATTATACTACATTACAAAACTATGCTAAAATTATTAGAAAAATAGGTAACAATGATCAGGCATGAAGTATTATCCTGAAACATCATATATCTTTAGTCCCCTACTTTTATTTTCAGTTTAGTGTACAAAATTTGCATAGGATTCCACCTCCTTCACCGTTGTGCTGATTATTCACAAACAACAAAAACTAGACTGTGTAATTAGGTATTTATAACTACTAGAAACTGCATTATGAGGTTAAAAACTCCCTACTCTCTATGTATAGAAAAATATCTAGCAAAAACCTATATAGCCAAAAATAAACACCCATGTTGTCTAGTTCTTACAAGTGAGTCATTTTTGAGAGCAGCTACTGGGACAAATGCATATTAGTACCAATATAAACCTAAATATATATATATATATATAAAGAAATATATACT
>NW_009937504.1:0-28201 GCF_000696875.1 Nestor notabilis
AGTGAAGGGCTGCCCCCACCTCTGTCGTGACTGGAGCCTCATCCAGCCATGAGTGTGCCTGAGGTGAGGGGGGGAAGCGAGGGCTTCGTGCCTCCGTGCTAACACTGAGGGGGTCGTTCCCCGGAGATCCTGCCCCTGCTCTGACGAGGCCTGTGCTGATGCTGAGCAATGCCCTCTGCACAACTTCCCCAATTCCCGTCACACGCTGCCCCGCCAGCATAACAGTGACACGCACACTCAGCCCTGGCTTGCACAGAGATAACAGGAGGAGGTATAAACTGCACAGTGTGATTTCAGCAGCGTGTGTGGTGTGAGATACCAGCTTTCCTCAGCACAGTATCTCGATAACTGACACAGACTCACAAACCAATATAGAACACAGAAAACTGACTTGATTTAGCCACCCCACCGAATAATTCACAGAAACTTCAATGAACGCAGTGCAAACTGAGGGAGGTCAGCACCAACGGGCAGTAATGACACCTGCAGTACGTACACAACGTGTAGCAAGCAATTCAGAACACAATGTAAATTCCTTCCCTTAAAAACTCTCAGTGCCAAGTGATGGTCTTGTATATATGCGTGCAAATATAAAAGCTGATGTCTACATGCGTGCTGGCTTACATAAATGCAGATCCTACATACAATCTGCATATCCATCACTGTTACAAACCACCCACAGTACCATGCTATAAGAAACCGAATGTCTGATCTGGAAGAAAGATGTCTTAGTCTTACCTATTAGCAAAAGGAGTAAGGAGAAGGGACAGTCAATATAAAATCACAAATTTCTAGGGTGTGTGTGGCACCTATATCCTTCTAGCAAAAGTACAAGTGCCCTGAAAGAGACTTCTCTGTAACTAGCCATTGTTCAGATAAGGATAACTTCTCAGCATGCCTACACTTCACAGGGCAGTTGTGAATGAAAATCCATGAATTAGCTCTGGTGATCTAGTACAGGAATGGGAATTACTTATTGCATGCATTGCCCATATTAATCTTCTCTTGCATATCAGCAGGATTAATTAGTGTGGCCACACGTGGCTTGAATACAGTTATGTTGCTTCTCCTACCACTGCCTCACACTGCACATACATAGACATACCCTAACAGTTACAGAGATCAACATGACAGTTGTATATAGTTTACTGTGTGTTTCTTAACCAGTTTTAATACTTTTCTTGATATTCTATGAACACATGATCCCACCATCCCCAAAACAGAACTGAAGTCACAAGGTGCACAGGCATCTGAAATTAATACTCTTACAAAACAGTATGTCTTGGAAAATACGCACTTGATGCCAACAAAACTGCTGATCGATGCCTGTCACGGGCCCACATAACCCACACCTACCTTCAGTGTCCTCTAACACACAAATATGCACATGTACACCTCTGTCTTCAGACACCTCTGCGTGACAGACTCGGTGCCAGTCCCCATATTATGTGTATATGCAACATTTAAAAAATACATAATTTCCACAATCATTATATACAGAATAATGCCAGCTACTTGAATTAACATATTTCACTGACAGCACAGTATGTCTGTATGAGTAGTTTCTTCTCCTCCACCACATTAACAGAGCCTGCAATATATGTAAGCTTTTTTTGTCCAAATACATTTACCACAGCAATGTTTTTAGACAGAAACATATTTTAGTAGCCTTCATATGTAAGAGCTCCTGTAAAGGACTTGAAAGTCCTGCCTTTCATTTTCTTACTATTTTAAAGCATTACTTTTAAATGTTGTAAAAGAGCAATACAATTAAGCATCAGTAGCAATTTTCAAAACAAATTCATATTAGAAAGAAACCTGGGTTGTATTATATATTCTTTCTCCCTCTGATATACTTCGCATGTCATTCTTGCTTTACTTTTTGTGCCTGTTTCCAAAAAGGCTTATGGAAAATTATTTTAAGCATACCAGAACCATGGCATGTGCAATTAGAGCTTGGCAGAGTGTATAATAAAGGAGATATGGTGTCCTTTCAGTCTAACTTGTTAACAGGCGGAAATGCTGCTGGGAAAGTGAACAGAGTTTGCATTCTAGCGAATCCTGGGGAACTCTTGGCATTCTCTGGGATTCACTAGTTCACCTACAACTTGACAACGCCACTTCCACTGTTTTCTCTCTCAGACATTAAGAATAGAGGACTGGGTTCTTCCCCTTTTTTTCCATCTTTTGAACATAGACCCTACATAAAATCTGGAAAGAACCCAAAAGCATAGTCCTCTGCCTGTGTTTATTTCTGTCCTGTGTTCTGTTATGGCTCAGTGAATTTTGAGAGAAGAATGACTGAATTAAGGATTATTCTACAGGTCTTTCTTTTTCCAGAGCAGAATAAACTCTGTATTTCCTTCACGATTGCTTCCCTGTCTTCCCACATACGTGCAAGACTGCAGTTAGCTGAACAGTGTGAGTATTTCTTTGCAGGTGATATCCTCCAAATCATTAAAGATCTGACAACTGCATGTTTGAAAGACCTTTGCAGATACGATGCATGGTCTGGACAAAATAGTGCAGAATGAACAAACACCCATGTAGACACTGCAGCAGAAGCAGTACCTACTAATTTTGGCATCACTTGATGTCACACAAAATTAGAATTGTGAATTGAAATTAGTGTTATTTCCCATCGCTATGCAAGGATTCATAAAGTTTCGTGTGAGATTTGTCTTGTCTCTTAAAGAAGGTGGTTATCTTGTCCCAAATCACAATGATGGCACCTCAGCTCTGCCTTAAGCAATGTGAGCCTATGAAAGCTTCCAGGGGACTAATAATTCCAGCAGGTGCAGATAGCTTTACATTCTCCATCTTTAAGGAAGAAGGAAAACAATTTATTTTGCTATGAAGTGAAGTTGCAGTTTGTTTTTAGAGTGGAACCCCTTAGAGTGGTACCTTGGAAAGAGACATGACAAAATGGGCCAGCTTTGGCCTTGATAAAATTCCATTCACATAATGGAAGTACACCATTCATACATTTGGCCTATTTTCTTCACTGTAATATATTAGTAGAAGCAGCCAACACATCGGGCAGCAGCATTAAAACAGTTCCTGTAATGCTTACTAATTGAAGTAAATGGGAATTTGGCCTGAGAGAGGACTGCAGGATGCTTTCCTTCAAATTGCAATAACATTAAGTCATCCCTGTTGCTGCAAAGCAGATTCACAGTAGAGTTACTGGTCATAATATGAATTGTCTCTTGCTGTACACAAAAACATCTGTTTTGTAGCTTAATTTGCAAAGAAGATAAATAGTTTTTTACTGGAGCTAAATGCAGCACAGCAGGGCACTACACAAAATGCCACACCTGGACCTGCAATAGCCTTCCTGTTTCAGGCCTGCACCTCTTTCTGTGCACATATACAAAGTTATACTATTCTGCTAAATTGTGCCAAATTATGTCATGATTTTTGCAGACTGGCTAATTGCCTAATGGGGCTTAGGCTGAGCCCACCAAACTCATTGCTCTTACTACCCCAGCTGATTTCAAATCCAAGTCTTCGTGAGTGACAAATAGGGGAATTGTTTCTTCCTCCTACAGCACTATTTTATTCCTCTTAAATTACGGTTATTAAAATGTTTCAGCCACTTGAAATCTACTAAGACTTATTAAAATACTGCAAATGTGCTGTATCAAAGTGGAAAGGTTTTAAACCTGCAGTTCTGTCATAGGATAAAGCAGTTTAAATATAGTAACTGTTTCTTCCAGTCAGCTTGCTCTTTGATTTCATGGTATTATGTCAAAAGGGTTTTTTCCCACTCTTGCCCTGTAAGAAGCTTATAGCTTAAACAGCAAAATGCAAAAAATACTGAGTTGAAAAAGTTACACAAACCCAGTAGAAAAAACAGAGATAAAATATTAGTTTGAATTTTGATAATTAAGGTTATCTGAGCTTATTCTGAATAATTTTTATTCCAAGGCAATGTGTGTTCCTGTATCAGCAGCAGGTAGAATTTGACTTGACTTCCACTGAGACCAGGAGACTGTGAACACAAAGGGTAAGTGTTGCTGCTGGGAGATTTCTAGAACTGGATCACTGTTCCTGCACACAGCAGCTGCTTGCTGCCTCAGAAGTGTAAAAGAGACAGGGAGACAGATTCTGATCTCGGTGACAGTAACTATAAGAGATCACAGTTTGGACTGGTAGATTTCTTCCTTTATTTCTCTATCCTATTGATAATCACTTGGTTTGTCACCAAAGACTCCAGTAGAGTATTTGCCACGATAATCTGCATTTCCCTGTTTAGAAAAATCTTTTTGTCTATCCCACGCTGATGTCAATAGGAGATCTAGAAGTATGGGAGAGAGCAACATTATATCAGAACCAAGATCCATCATGCATATCTGAAAAACAATTTATCCTTATTTGATGGCCCAATCATTTCTTAAAGGGAAATCAGCTTGACTGCTATCTTAAAAATGCACAACTTTAGAAATAAAGCAGTGGTCGGTGCCCATGAGATTTGAGTTCTTATCTCATCCTGACCTGAATTTTCTATCTAATTAAGGTCTAATTCTGATTAATTTGGCAGCTAGCTGGCTTTTTTCCTGTGTAGCTATCCCTTGTGTGTTTCTGGTTCTCAATTTTGGTCTCTATGGAAGGGGCTAGGGATGCTACCAAGCTTGCAGGGGCTGTGTGGTCAACCACAATATTTCTAAAATGGCAGTGTTTGTGCTTTGTAAGGTGTTATTATAAAATTGCCCTACATTTTATATCTGTAACAAGTTGATGGATAATTGGGATGTCATAGCTGTGATCATACTGTATAGTACGTAGCAGTAGAGCTTAACAGTGCAGTGAAAGTTGAATTACTTTGCCCTAGAACATGGGCCACTGCTTCCTGACCAAAGTTGTTTCAGTTCTGAAGCTGTCTGTCAGGAGAACAGTACCAGTTTGGACACATAAACACACAACACAGTCTCATTTCTGACAGTGTTAAAACTTGAGTTGCTGGTTTCTTTCTGTGATTCTTGAGCGTGTTAGAAACAGAAATGTAAACATGACGTTTAGAGTTTACCTTGACTTACTCTCTTCAACATGTTGTGCATTAGTCAGGTCGAAGTGAGCTAGCCTGGTACTTAGCAGGCTAATGAAAAGTCCTAGAAACAACCTACGAGGTAGGGCAATAATTACTGTAGATTAATGGTACCATTGTATCCCTCTCTAGGGGCACTATAAATTCAAATTCCTTTCCTGCTTCATAGATATTTATGGGGACAGAATCAAAGTCTTGTAAACTGAAAGCAAAACAGAGTGCATTGTACTTATCCACAGTGCTTTGCATGATCCTGACTGTGGTAGGATGGATGAAGGAAAGGATGACCAAGAAAAGCATACAAACAGCTACACTTGTCGTATGTTTGCACTAGTCTGTAGGCATTGATATTTCTATTTCTCTGAGAGCAGCAATGACAACCAGAAGGTAGCTCAATGATGCCAGTTTCTTATCTTTTCACCTATTTACTCAGGCTCTGTAGTAAGACTCTGCTTAAAGTGAACCGTCTGAATTACTTGTTTTAAAAAATTTTTTGTTTCCTTTTTTTCATCTCTTGACCCTGTCAGAGGCTGTAATCAAGGGGGTATAAACAATAGGTATGTACCATGAGCAGTTCCACCATGCAACGGGTGTCTGTCATTCCGCACATTTACTGAACCACGCTGAGAAGTCACGCTCTCTCTGACTTCTCAAGATTGAAAGGAAGACATCCAGATGCACTCCATGTAGGAGAGTAACAATAATGTAAGATTGAAAAGCTTTTCTTACTCATGGAGATTACTTCATTTTCAGCCATTGTTTGGGACTAATGGCACATGACTTTTTACAAGACTTGTGACATTCTGTGATACGAAACAAGCCGAAGTTACTTTCCGTGCTTTTTGTGGAGGATTTCCTCCAAACTCACAGGCAGATATTAGTGACAGTGAAGTAACACACTTCAGTTTTCAGGTATTAATAAAATTACCATATACCATCAAACAAGCTCTTCTACTGGATACGTGGTATATTAAATAGAAGCTCTAAAATTGTGTTTAATATACAATTCTTTTATGTTGGTTTTTTTTTTCTCCTCTCTCCTGCAATAAGACAAAATGAGGGATGGAAACCAAATGCTCTGTTTGGTTTACACCCACAATCCCCATGGCTTTTGTTCTTCAAAAGGCAGTATTTCTGTGGTAAGATTAATGGGAACAATTACACTGTCTGTCACCTTCCCCTACCTTTCTTAAGGTCTTTACACCTGCTTTCTAACATGGGCTATTCAGGAGGAAAAGAGAAACTTCTGGACTTCCTCCATTCCTTATTAATGTGACTTGAACCAAATCTGAACACATTTTCTTTACTGGAATAAATGTTATATTGATCTTCTACATTTCTACTTCCTCACCACATTTCCATGATTTGACAAAATCTATACAGGTATTTCACACAAATTACAGATTTTTGATGGGGTTTTAACCTCCCAGATTACTGAGGGTAATGTTGGGTCACTCACAGAACAAAACTCTTAAGATGAATCTGTCAGAGCTCAAGGCTTCCCATAGAAGAGATCTGCTTTTCTCCGTTTATGCATATATTTCTTATATGTCAGTGGTGTTTCACGTGAACTCAAATTATCCTGACCTACAAAACTTGTTCTATTTCAAGGCTCTGTCTTTCTAAAAGATGAACTCCTGGGTGGTTTGGCTTTTTTATTCCTTCCCCCCAGTTCTGTTAGAAGAAGAAAACCTCTCCCGAGTCTTATCTTAAAAATACTGTTAAGCTCTGAGAGCTGCTTCTGCTCCTATGGCACAAAGCATTATTGAAAAGATATTAATTTTTACCACCTACAGTTGCTCAGATGGAGAACTTAAAGAATTCTTTTCCACTCCCATGTTGAAACAATGCTGGCAGCATTCTTGTTCCTAGAAGTGAGCTACAGAGATCTTCCTGCTATGTGCAGGTTGAGCTTTTTGTAACAATGCTGTTGAGCTTCTAATATAATATTAAGAACATTAACAAACATCAATAATAACAATAACAACAATCATCATAATGATAATGCCGATGCTGTGATTACTGTTACTTGATTAATAATTTGCATTTGCATCTTCTTCCAATCAAAGATCTCAAGTATTTCATAACCCTCAATGAAAATTCTATGATACAATATCCCTGACAGAACAGTAAGAATTATCATCCCCCTTCACAAAAACGGGAGCTGAGGTTCAAAGTCATAGTCACACAGTCTATGGCAGAACTAGAAATAGAAATAGTCTCCTGGCTCCCAGTCCTGTTTCTTCTCCAGTCACCCTAAATAGTTTCTAGTGTAGTTTTGTAAGGCATTTATCACATGGTTTTCTAAAATCTTGTCCTCTTTGTTAAAAAAAAAAAGGAATTATAAGTGATAAAAAAGGAGAGTACCTAATTTTTGAATGAGGTTGCTGGAATGATTCTAGCTGTTTCATGGGCAATGCCAGTCAAGTTTCATGAGTTAATCCTGACCCTAAGCACACCTAAAATAGATCTCTTTGCCTCCAGCTAATCAACAGGCTTACTAAGATTGCCTAAATAATTTATGTATAACCAACTAGTGGAAACTAGATCTTCTGTGATTTCCCTAGATACACTTTCTGCATGTATCATGTATATCCTTGTCTATTTCTGATATTCATTTGAAATTCAGTTGGGACTTTTCAGAACACTTTTGTACTCCAGCTGTATAGCTCTAAGAAAAAGCCATCTGGAGACATAATACACTGAACTGGGCAAAATAGTGCTTTAAATTCAAGTGCATAGTTGATTCTGAATTTTCTGTTATTGAACTGTGGATTAGAATTAAAAAACCCCACAGTTCTAGCTCTGTCACTGGCCTGTGTGACACTGGATAAGCATTTTGCCTCCCTTTTCCCTATATGTACAATAAAAATAATGGCATGTAGCAACAACATTCAAAGACAATATAGTGATATGCAGTCGAGAGAAATATGAGGCCTGAGAGGATGATTAAATAAAATGAAAAATTAAATCATCTCCTTTTCTTATTTACAGCACAGAAAATGTGAAAAACATACTGTTCCAAACTGTGCTTTTTGGGCACATTTGTGTAATGTTGCCTTCAGCAGAGCAGTGAAATGAAGCTTGGGTTAAAACTCGCTCCATTGCGGAGAAAACAGATTTTCTTTTCCAGTGTCTGCAAACAGAAAGCAAAAGCATTAGCAGGCATTGTCCTGCATTGTTCTCACTGCAAATTCAGGAATCTGTCTCACATCTGTAGCTGAAGTGGAAGGTACCGTACAAACTGTCTATCTGGAGTTCCTAACTTTTAATCCAGAATTCTAACAGGAAAACATATTCTGTCTCTTTTGGATAGCAACTGCTAAAAGACAATTCTTGCTCCTGTCTGCTCCACTGTGCCAGGAATGCTTTGGACTGTTCACTGGACTTGTTGAGACTAGCTGCAAAATTAGGGCCAGGTTGTAGCTTCTATCACCCCTGCAGGAGGTGGAGGAGGAGCACCAGGTACTCCAGGAATAATTTATGTGTGGCAGCCAGAAGTTTTGCAGCAGCCCCTGAAAGAATCCAGCAAACATTGTTGTTGCCCCACATTGGCTCACCTGTACTGGTTGGTGCTGCCTTCATCTGGGGAGTTTATGGCAGCACTGAACTAGAACAATGCTTTTGTAGCTCTTTACACAGCTCTTTATGAGTGTGAAGCACTATTGTTCCAAATCATATCATTTTACAGGCACCTCTACCTCCCTATGCTATTTTTACCAATCCAGTAATACCCATCTATGCTCACAGTTAGCAATGTCGCTGTGTTCCTCGTATTTCTGTCTTCACATATTCCATCTCTGCACACTTGAAATTCCTTCAGGCCTGAGCCTCGGGGCAGTATGTTGTGTTCATGTATCATTCCCAAATGTGAACTTGATTACCTGGCACATACAAGAGTTTTTACATTTCAAATGTCACAGAAAAGACCAAGAAGAAAAACAAATGAAAATCTCATTGAGAATGTAAAGACATGAATCGTTTCTAGCCTGTATTCATGTAGCACCTGTTTATGACAACTGTAGGAAGGGATAAGTGCATTTGCTCGTTCATATTTGCTGTGCAGAATTCCATGCTGCTCCGCAAGGCTGGAAGATCTCCACTGCTTAGACTGACCTTTAAAGGCAAGTACCACTTTTTTTCACAACGTTGACACTCACTGAGCCCTGGTAATCTGGCAGGTATTCTGTCAAAGCCTGCGGGTGCTCAGCATCCACAAGAGAACTTGGAGCATTCAATATCCTTGTATGCTGAGACAAGTTTAGGTGTGACATCTGTTAAGGCCTCAGAATACTGAGATTGGGGATTTTATAGCCATTTTGTGCTAAATCCAATGTGCTCAAGCCATTATCAACTTCTGTTGCTTCTGTATTTCTTCTTTCTGTACAGACATCTTGGCTGATGGGAAAGATAAAGACCTGTATCCTTCCCTGCAGCTCAGCTCAACTGTTGCCAAATGCTATGTCCAGCTTTTTGATTAAATCACTTATCACGTGTACTTTTACAAGTTTTGCTTGAAAAGCTGTGGTTGTCACCTGAAACTATGACTTTCCAGTTAATCCTTTTGTTTATTCTGGCTGACACGGACTAGATTGTTGTTTGTTACTGTTTCTTTATGCTTTAATTCCTTCCGAATCATCCAAAATAGAGGCCTGAAGGCCACAGTAAGCTGAAGCAGTACCAATAGTTTCCTTTTTTGCTGTTTTGGCTCAAAGAAGAATCAATTCAATTACTCTGATTAGGAAAGAGGCTCAGTTACATTCATTCTCACTTCAGCGTGGTGAGAGGACATTCTTCCTTTTCTGAGTATGATGAAATAAAAAGCAGGCATTGAAGGGTGGCATTTTTTTTTATGAAGGGAATATAAAAATCTCAGGCTATAAATTCACCGTGACAGTAGAAATATGTATCAGACTTTTTGATGAGTTGGCTTTGTGCCAGTCAGCAGTCTTTACGCTGGATCATATGTTGTCTACATGAACCTGTTTTACTTTATGCTGCTATAATCTTTATGTGTCTGCCCTCTCGCAAGCTGAATAAATATCATACAGGACATTCTGTCCCATTTGACACAAGTGCTATTGTGTGTCTACCCTGGATCCATATTGGATTAGTATTGATGAGAGATCCTAAGCACTTTATACAAAGAGATTATCAAGGAGGGTGCATAGAAATGCAGATACGAACACAAAGCTCAAGTGCTCACTTTTGGAAGTAGCTGCATTAAGAGCAGTCTGCTGAAGCATATTTTGGAAGGTCATTCTCTCATTTCAGAGATGTCTGGGAGAGGTTTGACATTTTTATTAGTAATTGTTTATTCTTTGAGCTTTCCCATGGATAAATGTGTAAGTATCTGACAGAAAACCTGTAATATCCTTTCAGAAAATTCTGGAAAAAGCTGTGCTATACATAGAAATGCCACAATCTCAGATCCTCCCAGACCAAAAAGTAAATGATACCTAACTGGTGAGATAGGAATCTCCCTTTTCTGAAGGCATGAAGTTTCCAATTTTAGCTCTGGAGTTTCATGGCCTTCCACCTGCCACTGGGCCAGAAGGATGACCATTTGTTGTCTTGCAGGGCAATGTCAATCCAGAAGGACATTCCACTTGAGATGGAGAAAGTGAACATTTTGGGGAGGTATATATTCGGTTACTTACATGACAGCTGTTTGGAGAAAGGAGCCAAGCACTTACAAGAACCATTTTCAGTAGGCAGAAATTCCCAGCAAACCATTCAGCTTTCTCTTAACTGGATTCAAACAGAAATAGCAAATAATTAATTGAGGCCAAAATATGTCATCCTGAGTTTGCATTAGCTGGAAGGTTTAGAAATAATTAAGAGCAAAACTGTTAGTTCTCCATTTAAATAGCTGATGCCTATCTGGCCAGTATGAAAGCCCAATCTGTTGTATTCAATCAGCTTTCAGCTGCTACTTGCCACCAGCCTAATTCCCCAGTCTTGTCTCTGTGCTGTGCTTGTGCATTCCACTACCTGCTAAGTTAAACCCTGCTGTCCTGGTTCTGCATGGAGATTTCTAGTGCTATTCAAACTATCCACCCTGGTTCAGATCACAGCCCCCAAACCTGTAGGCTGTGTTGAGTATCCATACAAACATGGTTTCAGTGGAGCACCACATGGGTGAGAAGGGGAGTCAGCAGCTGTGTAGTTCAGCACACAGGATTAGGATTGTGTTCATTCATACCATTCTCTGTGCATTTATGCAGTTTTGATAAGCTGTTGAGCTGCAATATTTCCACCTTAGGTCCTCTTTTTAAAAGTGATGTGCCTGACAACACTGAGTTGCTCATCCGAACTGCTCTTAGCCATAGTCGCACTTCAGATGATGGCGTATCTCAGTTTTCCTAAATCTCTTTGTGTTTCAGCTTCAATACATTGGCTAATCATTTATATTGCAAGAGGTTTCCCAAAAAATTGCCAATTTAACTCCTCATGTGCTCAGCTTGCGCTAGGTTCTGTGCAACTTGTGAATGAATGCTACAGGGAAGCCTTTGACAGTTCTAAAGCTATATGGCAGTGTTAAAAATACACTGAGATGAAAGGCTTTTTCAGGTTGAGAGGCATTCCAAGCCTCGAACCTGTACCACCAGTTCTTTGCTGAGAAATCTGTATTAAAAATGGCAAAGTTCATTGCACAGGCATTTGGAAGGAACTAAAGAGTAACTCATTGACCTTTGCAGATTAAGTAATCCATATTGTTATAAGGAAGTGATATTTGCGTTACCGACAGCAAATGTACACTATTATCTTTCATTAGCCTCTCAGTGGAAGCAATCAGGATTTCCTGATCCTAACATGTTTAGTGTTCTTGGCATCTTCAATATCTGTTTGCTGTGCTCTGTGGACACGTTGGTTCTCTAAGCATGTTAGAAGATGCTTAGTGCAGTGCCTGCTTTTTTAGTCTGCTGGAAGTGCACATATGGAGGACAGAAGGAAGAAGGCTGAGGCTTGGGTGTGCAGATGGGAGACTGAAGGCTCCCTGCTCTGATCTCAGATTTAATGGAGACCTCAATGCCTGTGTCTGCGTGCCTCAGTTTCCACTGAATGAAATGGGACTGAAGTGTTTGCATAATACACTTTCCCTTAAAGGGCTTTGAGATAACGAACAGCAACAGAGCAACGAGGAGCAGTTTCCCTGCTTTTGCAGAACGTTTCTGTTACAGAAAGAAGACATGACTGAAAATCAAGTGTATAATTCAAAATTTGAATGCAATAAAAGTTAAATCTGTTCCTTTTCCTTTTATAATTTAGTAACTCAAACAATTCTTTGAAAAATGATGGGGAAAAAATTTATAGGAAACTTTTTTTTTGCTTTCATCTGGAGAATGAAATAATCTGTTCAAGTGCAAATGAATATGTCACATTCGTGTATGATTTACAAGAAGATGAATGAGTGGGTCTCCTTCTCCAGTCTTCCTTCCATTTCTAATTCTGCATGAAGATTACTTCCAGATTAACTGCGTTGCTCTTTATGTGGCTTGTTGCACACTGAAATAGATGGGCCATGCTCTTGCTAAAGCACTGTTTTTAAAGTTTCTTTTTTATTCAGAGCTGCTTGGTGCAGCATTGCATTGTCCATCAGTCTGAATGCCTGAGCTCAGAACTGGGTGGCAGATGGAGCAAAAAAACCCCCAGCAATTGGAGCAATCCAGAGCCCCTGGACAAGAGAATTGCTTTAACTCAGGACATGGAGATAGTTTATCTGGGTGGCTTAGAAAAAATGCTAGATAAGACTGAAATTTGGAGGGCCTGAGTACAGCCAGGCTCAGCCTTTGGGTTATCAAGAAGAGAATAAATCCAGCCACTGGCATCTGAATATGTTAATGCTACAGATTCTAGCATGGAAACAGCAAAGTATTTATGAGGCAAAAATATATCAGAGATTAATTCAGTTCTATATATAATACATACATTTTACATATACAAAATCCTTGCCAAAATGTGAATAATTTGCAAGTACACCAAAGTTAGAAAATGCCAGAATAAAGGTTGCCTTTCCATGTATATGCCCTAATCTTTAATTACATGATTCCTGTCTTCTTTTTCTAACCCTGAAAGTTTCTAATTTCAGTGTGTGCTTGATTTTGCAGTCTTAATACTTTCTCTTCTAAATAAAGACTTTTAGGATGCATTTCCCTGGGTTTTCAAAAAAGCCTTTGAAAACTACAATATTCCATCCTACTGTCACCCAGATGGGTCATTATCAGATTGTAACCTTTATCTGTCACCCTAGGAGACTCCAGAGCAGCTATAACTGATGCTGGTGTGAAACTGAAGTCAAAGCAGGGATACCGTGTGTCTTCTGTCACGTGCCATAAAGCTATAGGTGTCAGATGAGAAAGCTGCAAGGGAAGGGAGCACCTGAACAGAGTTTTCAATAAGTTACTTATTATTGCTCTCTCTCATCCTTTTCTATTCATGAATGCTCCATCCTGTGCAACCATTAACAACCTTCCTTAGACAGCAGTCACGTAAACTTCATCGGCCTCATTCTGCACTGCCTTGTACCATATGCACGGTCATTTCTACTCATGCAAAATGAGTGTAAAATGTTGATTTCTGACTTGCTAACATTTTAAAACTCCTTGGCACTCGTTTGTGCAGCTGTGAATGGTAGCACATAGTGCTGCAGCATGCAAACCCGGGGCCCATGTGCTTGGGAGGGTTACAGGTTAAGCTGACTTTTTCACCGTGGTTATAAGGCGGAGCAGTCACACTGACAGCACAGAAGCTGGATGTGCTAAATCATTATTCTTTGTCTGTCTATTGTGGATTGAAGAGTTTTGGTCACTAGTGGCAGCCTGCAAAGCCTCGTAGAACTTGTTAATTTCCTAAAATTTATTTCCATGCTTAGACATTTAGTCTTTTGTATTGATGATTGAGAGGGTAATATTTCAAATCTCTCTCTGTGCACAACAGAAATGCTCCAAAGCATTTGAGCATGTTGACCTCTGCTGCACTGAAAAAGCTGTTGCAGTCCCAAGTTCTAAATTGTCACAGAAGAGGAGCTTCCAGGACTCAGGAACCTAATGAGATAGCTTGGAGGTAGACAAAGATCCTACCTGTGAAGATTCAGACAGGGGGTGAGAGGGTTACGTACTTCCTGTATGTTACTTTCTTTTTGATTTATTTAAGCCAGGACTATGCTCCTGGTACTGAAACTGAAAACTGAAAGTTCTCTGTAGGAGCTGGAAACAGCGACAGGCTGGCTTCCATAAATAATACGGGAAATTACACAGTGATTTCACAAGGCCCGGGACATAATATAAATAAGAAAGCAGAAAAATCCAGGACATCCTTACTTAATAAATGTTTTGTTTTAAACATTATATGCTTTTCTTGATCTCTGAGAGTCATCTTCACATTAGACGTTAAACTGAGGGAAGTAAAAAGAAGTGGTTTTCTCTGACTTGACCTACTGAAAGTGTAGTATGTTCTCAAGCTTTTCAGTTAATCCAAAAGCTCCCAGGCCTGGCAAAAGGTAAGAAGCCAATGAAATACTCTGTTAACAAGAGACAAACTTGAGTCAAAACCCCTAATGTGCTGCACACTGACACCAAACATTACAGCATTTGGCAACTGCAGGAGAATGGATTAGTGCCATAATTCGAATTGAACAATCCCAAAGGATGTTCTAGGCATGTGGGGCCAAATCCAGCCAGGAGGTAACTGGATCAATTTTACTGGATTTATACTCAGAGGAATTTGGTCCTGTTCGCTGTGGCCAAAACTCAATGCTTGGGTTTCAGTTGAGCAGCTGTAGGAAAGTTGTGACTTCTTTTTTAAAGAACTGATTTTAAAAGTCATTCAGTTATTTCAGGTAGCACTTCAGATACCTGATTCTGCTGGTTTATCTGCAGCTTCTAGAGCCAACTGGGTTGCTGAAAAATGAAAAGAAGGAAAATGGGAGCAATTTTGAGAAAGTTTTTCCACTAATGGTGTACACTGATATCTACTGTTCCTATGCCCTGAGTATCCTCGGTCCACCCCATTCTAGATTCAGGACCTGTTTAGGTCACAAGAGTTCTTGTTCTGTCTAAAGCATCATCTCTGTCTGCTATTTATTACATAGTCCAGTGGACTGAACGACCTGTGAGCGGGCCAAGTGCCAGAGGAAAACATGCACAGGCTGGAGGCAGCCAGAAAACTACTGGACAGTCACTGAGAAGCTATGAGGGGTTTTGTCCTGTTTTGCTTTGTTTATGTTTTCTTGTATCTATGTGGTTCTGAAAACCACAAACTCTAGTCTGGAAAATACATATTTTGGCTTTGTATGGGTTTCTATATTCTGTTCAGCCCACTCAGTAGTATATTAACTTTTGTCATATGATTTGTTTTTTCTCTTACTGTCTCCATGGGAAAGAAGTGTTGGAACTGTGGTCCTTGTGTAGTGCTTAGGTTTATTATTTCTATGTTTGCTTTACATGCAGCTGAGGAACTGCTTCTTGCTTCAGAGGGAATGGTAGCCATCAGTTCCTGAGCAAGTTCAGGAAACCTGGTGCTTGTGTAGAGCTGATGTGAAGTGTGGCAGCGGGTAACCATTCTGTATCAAAGGGAAGGATTTTCCTTATCCTGTCTCCGAGCAGTGGGGAAGCATTTCAGCAGCCATTACAGTAATTTCTGTATCTCGGGAGGCTCAGAGTTGCTGTAGCAACCTTTTGCTAGATAGGAATTTGGCTGGTGAAGCCCCACAGGAATCTGCTCCCACTCTCAACTAACCTCTCACATCACCAGGCTCAGCTGCCAGGGAGAAACCCCAGCTGTGAGTCAGACGGGGTGAGGGACCTCTTTCCACAGGTTCCTCACAGAACTGTCCCCTATTTACCAGCATCAGATGCTTTCTGGCAGTTTTCCATGTGGCCAGAGCTTTGCTGTGTGGACAGAGTTCTCCAATTGTAAAAATGGTCATAGTAAATTCTGTGCATACAAACAAGGCTTTATTCATGCACTTGTGGCTACAGAAACTGAACATGCAAAAGCAGGGAGTGCAATTTTAGAGACCAGTGTGGGAAGTTTGACTGGGAGGCAACGGTAGTTCTGGTGACACAAAAGAAGTATTATAAAGTCACTGAGGGGATCAGGCAGATGGGAACAGACTTGAGTAGGAAGGAATACAGACAAGGTCCCCAAAGCCTGTTACTTTGATTTGGATAAAAAATGAAGTGTGAGGTTGGTCAGAGCATCAGGGGATGCATCACTGCTAAACCAGTTCCTTCCAAAGTGTGAAGCAGTTTCTAGAGTAATGAAAGACAGTTTTTTGGCCTTCCAAGCTGCTGTATGGTTGAGAATAATATTTAGAAGACTTTATTTATAGGCAATATTGCCTAATGATTATAGAGAAAAGACAGTTACTTTGGACTCTAGGCTTTTGTTTCTGATTCTACAGGTGACTGGCATTGTCAACCCACAGGACCCAGTGTGTAAAGCCTAGAAAACAATCACTAAAAAGATAATTAAAACCAGAGTTTGACAAAATACAACTTAAGCTGGCCCAAATCTGGTACTTCTGCCAAAAGATGAAGTCATGCTGCCACCTTAAACCTTGATGCTGGTTTCCATCCCCGTATCCTCCCTTGCTGTATAGGTACAGGCATTGGGAAGTTATCCGTGGCACAGCTGCATCAGGAGCAGGGAACCAGCTGCAGGCCTTAAACCCAGGCTGAGATGTCAGCTACAGCCTCTGTCTTTGGAGCAGCCTTGAGGCACCCAGAGGCTTTTTCTCAACTAGAGATGTACCAGCTTAACAAAACAGATTGTGAGCCTGTGAGGTTGAACCAGGTTGACTCCTCAGTGCTAATGCAAGCTGTAACTCTCGCAGACATCATCTGAAGTAGAGACAGGTCACTAAACACAACGAACTGAAAAATATAGTTAAGGTTTGATTTGTAAAGAAGGGTGAATTCCAGAGAAAAGACAATCTCGGGGGGGTTTTGGTTTGATTTCTTTCTTTTTGTTGGTTGGTTTTTAACCAAATACCTCAGAGTCTGAAGCACTTCTTAATTATACACAGAAGGAAATCTATCCTGACAGGTTTCTCAGGCTACAGAGAGATGTTAGGCCTCAGGCAGAAAGTGGGCCCATGTATGGTTATAGTCAGCTAAATGTGTCACTGAGTGGCAGGCAGGAAGGCGAGTGGGCTTTGGGAAGCTGACTGATCTCTGTGCACTAGCGAGGCAATCAGAACTGAATATGCACTGTGTCCTACTTACACTTATTCTGACTATTCAAAGCTGAGTGTCATTTCATGCGATTTGGGATACAGCCTAGGCTCTGTTTCGGGGGGGTTGGGGTGTATATGGTTTTTACTGTATATTTTTAAATACAGCACCCAGTTCTGAGGAATCTATTCCCAGCTAAAGCACACGAGCTTTGGAAAGGTCAGAGAGAGGCATCTCTAGCTTTGGTAAATAAACAAATCTCTTCTCTGTGGCTGGGATGTTGTATTAATAGCAGTAGATTTGGTTTCGCATTGTGGAGCTCCTCCTGTTTCATTGCTATTGAAGATAAGAGAACACAAAACGTTCTGTCGCCCTCCCTATGAGAAAACAAGCCAACAGGCAGATACTATTATGTTTAAAGATATTACTGAGGCAAAGACTTGGGGAACGTGAACATTTAGGTTTATATTCAGTAACTACTGGATACCATGGCTGGCACACCAGTAACTCAACGTTATTTAATGTCTTACATGAAAGAGTTTACAAGACAGAATCACTGCATCAGAAATAACCTGAATAAAAGCATTGAGCCTTATGCAGATGGAAATTGATTTTCCCGTTTTGCATTTTTCTTAGTGATTCAATTGCAGCAAAAAGTAACAGGTCTTTTCTGCTTCTTAAGCCATCCACCATTCTGCTACAATCTGTTTTACTTCACTTTGAAGCCTGGAGTTCCTCAGACCTTCATTACAGGACACTGGGACTGAAAAAGTTCCTCCAAAGAGTTCTGAGAGGAAAAGATTTCTGGTGCAATTGTAAAGCCCTCTATCTTGGCAGTAGGCATGTGTAAAATGCATTTACAGAGCTGGACCCTAGAGCTTCACTACACAAGTTAATTGGGAGTCATCAATTCTAAAATTCCACATATGGAATATTCTACTTTGGAATATGTGCTCCTGAGGAAGGCAGATTTAGCCTATGGTAGCTAGTGAAGAAGTGTGATGGGAAGAAATGAAGGATTTATCTGTAATTAGTTAGCATATATGACATGTAGTGTTTCTTTTCAAACACTAGACACCTATTACATTAGGTAATACATGCTCAAGACAAACCTCTTGTCCTTAGTGGCACCGTTTCTTCAGATCGGCATCAGTCCAAGAAGGAGACAGTCTTCTCTTCTGCAAATAAGCATCTTCTGTTGGAGAGCAGATTGCTAGATACAAGTAAAAATAAACACGGACCAAATCAGATAATTCTCCTCCAAACAGTTGTGTCCTTGCCCTTGAAATGTCACAGGCTCCAGATTTCTTTCTTTCCCTCATGCACAGGTAGAGATTCTGTCCAGAGGGGAGTTCTTCCTGCATGCAGGAGCATTCTGTAAAACTACACCTTTACACAGGGTACATAAACAAACCAAATGACTCAACAGGAAAAACAGCTCCATTCAGGGAGATCTTTTCCTCCAGGGAAATTTTTTACTGCAAGAAAATTAAACTATTGGCAGAAGACAAAGACACTGAACTCACTGGAATTGTTCTTTCTCCAGTCCAAGCCTGACCAGTCTGGAATTTCGGTTTTGGATGTGGTGCTTGGTCTGGCCCTAAGGTAGCACCTTTCTCTCTCTTGTGGGTAGAAGAGTCTCAGCTGAGGTTAGGATGCTGCTTACATGTATTTGTAAGTGAGTGTCACTTCCCCTCTGCTGTACTCATTGCATTCTACAAGAGAGGATTGATTATTTCTTCTAGACCAGTACATATGCAAATTCCTCTAAAGAAACCAGTAAGAAGCTCTGGGCAGAGACAAGGGACTTACTTGACGACTACCGATGACTCCTCAAGCTGATGATAAATGTTCAGAGAAAGCAGCAGTCTTTGTAGTTAGGTTATTGTTCCATATTGCTTCTTCCTTACCATTTGAGAACAACCCCAGATTTAATTCTGCCATGGCAGGAATTTTGGCTGAGTTAAATGTGAGAAAAGATTTCGATTTTGAGCATGAAATTCCTTTTAACTGTGATTTCTGATACAACATATGCCATAGAAATGAGGGAAAAAACCCTGCAGTTAGTATGAGGGCCTCCTGATCTTCCTGAAGGATCCTGAGTGCCTCAGTATGTTAGTGCTTGAAAGGATTTAATATAGATTGGTTTGGAATTAGTTTTATTTATACCTGCTCCAATAAGGTTTTCTTTTTCAAACAGATTTAATAAGCACCAGAGCTGGGCTCTGAATAAGATATTCTAGGTCAAATTTTAATTTTTGCCCATTACATTTTGAATTTAATTACATCATAGGCTACTGAAGTTTAAAATATTTATTTTTACCGAAGAGATACCATTATGAAATTGCAAAGCCATATGTCACCCACTGCACTTACATACAGAACACTGGAAAAGTAGCACTGGAAACAGAGCGTTCCCATCTGAATTATTGCATGAATATCATGTTCTTAAAAGGCAACAGACATTAAATACCCAATACATGAGAATAATGTGGAAAATCATTCTATTAGAACTTCAGTATCGATCCAGGTTTTTGGCTTTCTAAGGCCAGATCTATGTAGAGAATGTCTTTGCAGCTGAACTTTGGTGTAGTGACTTTGGCAGGTTGAACCTGGTACTAAGAACTTAAATCTATTTGAAAACCACTTGTATTTTCCATCAAGGTGTATTAAAAAGCAGCAAGCAAACCCCTGATGATCTAAGCAACAATACAATTGCTGTTCTGCTTGACAAGGTCAAAATCTGATTTCTGGTTATATATTAACAGCAACAAATTAAGATACTTGCAAGAAGATGGGTACCCAACGTCATTATTCCACGTGTCTTTGAAAAATTCCTCTTTGCTTTCAGGAATGAAGCCTGTTCTCTGAGTTGCAGCTGGAGCAGGAGGGCAGCTCAGGCCACCCCAGATCTCAGGAGATCAATAGTGTGAGCAGCTGATGATCTAATTACGGATTATTTGGGTCGGACTCTTTTCTCCCGGCTAGGTGGGACTCGGTTGGCCCAAAAGAGGTTAGTTCTTTCAGTTCATGGGGGTTACAGCGTGTGTGAATCATTCCCCTACTAACTGCCATCCTGTTAATCCTGAGGAGACTCTAACATTTCCTATGAGCAGTCATTTTGATCTTAGATGACATCTTTATGCACATCGTAATGGTACCACATGAATTGCTGGCAGTTGTGTATGTTATTATTACATTTCTGTTAGTTGTGTATATTTTGTTAAAGCTCAGGGTGAAGGATTTACTCATAAAAACACTGTTTATGACCATTTCCTTTGCAACATTTAACTCTTCCTTTTGCAAAGGCATATATCCAAACCAGACCGTCAGAGTGCATAAGCACTCATGCGCTCATACCTTAAGCTGCCCGTAGACAAGACACACAATGATGTGGGGCTTATAACATATTATTGCTTAAGAGATTGAAAAATACCGTGTACTTGAACTCCATAATAACCCCTAACTGGATCCCAGTATTTTTGAGTTTTCCACAGTTTCTTGCATAAGCATTTTTATAATCTCCCCGTTGTTGTATTTTACTTCATACTAACTGTCAGCCTTACAGAACACGGACGATGTGTCTGGGTGTTAATGTAGCACTGCATAGAAGCCATGAAGTCCTGCCTTACAGTGAGCAGAGCACTGGAAATGATGGGGTATAGTAATTGGGGCAGTCTGTTTTCTCTTTCCAAAATCCTGTTCAGGGAATCGGAAGGGATCTGTCCAAGACATTACCTCAGGGAAGTGACTTAGGCTGATTTATACCATCATGTAGGCAGACTTCCAGAACTTTGTGTTCTCGTTTAACACATGCATACATTCTGTGAGGAGAGGACAGGGAGTTTATGGAGGGAAAAGCATTCCCTGGAAATTATGAAGCCCAGGTGATCATTCTGCATCTTTGTATGTCATTTCTTAAGACTGTTCCTTATCACACGAAGGAGAGGAGCAAGACACCTCTGCCAGAGCTCATCAGAAGCTGCAAGAATTAATTTCCTGCCTTCCCACACCGATCACTCGGTGAGTATTCCTTAAATGATAAAACGTGCTTCTGCCCTGTTTTGTGCTATTTAACTCTGCGAGCACTCACCATCCATCAGGGGAGAAGGTTCTGATGAAGGGGAGATTTCGCCTTTGCTTATGAACTTTTTAATAAAGCAGTTGTTACTGTTCTGATGTGTTCAGGCTGTCTTGAGCCCATCACTGAAGCACATCGGGGACAGCAGGAACTGCAGACACGGGTGCAGGTCTGCAAAACCTTCTCCCTGGCAGCGAGGGCAGTGTAGGAAGCTCCCGCCCCTTGTTCTCGGTGTTCGTTGCTCCCAGCTCCTTACCTGCTGCTCTCTACTCCTTTGGTTGTGCTTTTACAATCATTTGTGGCTATAAACTGAGTAACTGAGTTAATAATCATCTTTCACCAACTGGCTGTGACAAGCCCGACCGTGCAGCCCCACAACCGAAAACACCATTTTCACAGTAACTATAATCTGTTTTAGACTGTGGTACCACAGAGCAGGGCAGTCCCACCTCTTCTCTCAGGCTACAAGCTGGTTTTCCATAAGTATTTAATAACATGTATTGCTGTATGCTGAAGTAATCCATCAATGAATATACTGACAGAGAATTTCGGAAGTCATCTGGGATAGGATTCTTTTGGAGGCAAAGCTGCTGTCTTCCATAGCTTTTCTCTCCAGCAGCTTGGGTTTTCTTTACAGCTGGTTTGCTCCACAGGCACTGTAAGTGGGAGTGTGTTCTGATCGTGACCTAGCTCTGTTCATGTACTTTAACCAGCCCACTCATCTTGGTGCAGACCCTTCTTGCTTGTTGACAGCACTTAAAATAATAATTTATGTCTAAAAAATTCTGCAAACAGCATGAGCCTGCAGACAGTCTCTTACAGACACTGCACTGGTGGACTCGGGTGGCCCCAGTGTGTGGCTGCAAACAAGCCTTGACAAAGGGATTTCAGATGGGTCAGTTCTCCAAACCCCTTAACTCGCAGTCAGATGAAGCACAAGGTGGTTACAACTGGAGGAACCCGGCTGTGGGGACTGATTTTTATTTACCATGAGTGCAGTAATGGCTATGAAACAGCATTCCTATGGGGAAAGGAACTCTTTTCTGTAGAAGCTGTTTTCTGATGGCTCTGCTTTGGGCAGATTGGCTTGGATCACTGCTGGCTCTGCTCTAACGGCGGGAGGTGTGAGTGTGGAATGCATCTATGTGCAGTTTGTGTTTAGAACAGCCTTTTGAGAATGTTGGTTTACTGTCTATACCTTTAAAGACAAATTGTGCAGAGTGGATTAGTACATACTAAGTAATGATTTCAGTTAAATCAGAGTTCTCACTACGCTTCTACTGGAGAGATTTTGGTTTTGGAGAAGCTTTGGCTTAAGTTCAGCACACTCTATGCAGCAATTTAAGCTCCATCTAAATGGGATTTTTTTAGCCTTCATTTAGATTCCAGGTACAAATTATTGCTGGATTTAATCTCCTGGAAACCTACATCCTCATTGTATTCGGGGAGCAACCATAGCATGTGCAGTAAGAGGGCAGGCTTAACCCATCCTTACTGTGTGCTTTATCTCTGGCCACTGATCACCCCCAAGTTAATTAGCTAATGTTGTGTTGAGGTATTCAATGTGAGTGCAGCAGGGAAGCAGTAACATTGCAAACCACTCTATTTGTTGAATGCCCTTTTATAAAAGCTGGATGTACCCATATGGATTGTTTCAAAGAAAGACAAATTGCACTAGCACTATTTACTGCAGGTGAAAGTGGCTCTGATGCAGCTGCTGTAGCAAAGAAAAATTCCCTGATTATGAAACTCCAGGATCCCTGCCTTTCCATGGAGAATATTATACTGTAAGTGTTGCTGAGCCTGCTAGCAAGTTGTTTATTAGATCCTTATGGAACTACATAGTAACAAGCTGTGTGTCTTCTAAGTAAGGAGAAATTTCCATCAAAGCTGTTTTGAGTTGGGTTTATTTTTTTGCATTAACTAAAGAACCTTTTTTGGGGTCTTTTTTCCAAAAAGTCTAAGTTTTCTTTTGAAAATTTTAACTTTGCATGGAAAATTTGTGGTTTTTTAAACAGGATTTTCTTCTCTTTTCCTTTTCCACAAAACCTAATATGAACATTTCATTTTACTCCCCTGTGGGACATGTTTGTATCAACAAACATTCAAGGTTTTTTTAAGGCCAAATTTATCCATCTCAACAAGAGCTGTCACCATTGACTGGTTATTCATTAACTGAAGTTACCCTGGATTTGTTCTCATATATAAAAGCAAAATTGAATGCTCTGGTGACAAATCTGCTGCCTTTCTATTTGAGGTCTAATTCCATCCAGTTCCATGCCAGTACACTGAAGCAGACACCAGACAAGCAGAAGCAGCAGCTTTGGCCAGGGTAATAAACCAGAAGCACAAACGCCCTCATCCCTTACCATGCCCTAAGGCAGCCACTTTTGCTCTTGTAGTGCTTTCACATTCAAGCCTCTTCTCTGTTTGAAGACAACATTGATTAATACTCAAAATCTCTTCATTTCCTCTAGATGTTTAAGAAAAAATAGAATTTCCTCTTCTTTCTGTGCTAGCTCAGCAGGTTGATGTGTTTCAGCACAAAGCAGACACTTGTAGAAGACTGAAAATGGACACAGAATGGGCACCGAAGTAAAAAGTTGCCCCAGAGGGCTGTGTGCTGGTTTGTAACAGAGAGCTAATCTTTGCATGCATGCACGCACAAGCACACACACAGTGTTTCTGTTTTGGACTCCTTCTCCTGATATTTATCTCTCTGGGATTCTAAAAAGATCTCAGGATAAGAGAAAATCTCACATTTAGTTTTGTTGACCTCCAATGGAGGTACCTGTGATGCATTTTATGGTTCAAAGTCCTCGTTACAAGTTAATTAAAAGCTCCTCAGGAAACGCCTTTAAGGTTTCTCTGTATCACGTTGGTTTCTCTGTATCTGTTATGACCTTTCTATTACACCTTTCAGTGAATTATCACACTGCAAATGTACAGGTATTTTACTGCTGAATGACTTTTAGGGAATGTCAGGGGTCAGATGAGGATACTCAAAGTGAGGACCCCGACCGCTGCACTGGGAAAGGCTGTCACATTTGCAGGATCACTCCTCTGTGTTCAAACAAACCAAACCTCGGGCAGGACGAGGCTTTGGGGGTCCGAACTTGTGCTCAGGACAAGACTCAGGTGGTTTTCAGGGAGATCAGGTTGGGAATCCTGCGCACGCCCAGAGACAAGAACTAGATCCCTGGTTTTGCTTCTGTTTTGTTCCATACTATGGTTTGTTCATCTAGAAACGAATATAAATAGCAGCCACTTGTTTTTCTGGCTGTACAGTCAACAGGCTTTACTAAGAGTTGTTTGTAAATTATTTTGAGGCTCTGTGAGGAATGTTGCTATACCAAATAGTTTCTTTCAACCTCATTTATGTATATGCTGATATAGTCATGCTCACACACATACGGGTGCACAGGATCAGCTTCTCTTAAGCTGCCCACAAACGCTTTACATGACTATGCCATAAAATCAGGGAACTGGATGTTCTAGAGTTAGAACTTGATTCATCAGTCATAGTAAGTGTATAATAGAGCTACAAAAATATGCATTGACACTAAGTGTGATCAGATAAGATAAACAATATACCTTTACAGCTACATTTGCATATACCGCTTATGTCAAATAGACTCCACTGGAATTTCTAGGTTTAGTTTCATATTCTACTTTGTATTTGATCATTAGGTAACACTGGATAACATTATCGTTGAAGAGAGTAAATACTGTGCAGGAGAAATTATGAGAATTCTGTGCTCTGTCAATTCTCTTTATTCACAGCAGTGAAACTGCATTAATGCAACAAACTAATTCCATTTTATTAGAGAGTGCACTATGCCTATAACAGAGAGCAATACAAATGAATTAAAAGATATTGATTATATAGAAAATTAAGTGCAAACTATTTAAAAGCATCTTAAGTGATTGGATGTAATAAAACGGTACAGATACAATTGCACAGCTGGCAAAGCAAGTGAGAAGAAAAGAGTCAGCCCCCTGTCGATGTCCACAGGACCTGGCTCCTAACCTTGGCTTTTAAACTTGAAGCTTGACAAACACTGTTTCTGCTGTGATCTGGACAGGTGGCAGTCCCATCGCAGCGCAGGCACCAGCATTACCACCCTCCTCATATAGACTTTACATCAAGTCTGTGTGAGCTCTGGCTTGAAATCAGATTCACTGTGTCTATAAGCAAAGGCTAACGCTGATTTATTAACACTAGTTCTAAAGAAGCGAAGGTGTTACATAAAGGACCACTGTTGGTTTAGATTACACAATATATTTAAGGGGCATGTGATAGATACATCAGAGGACTATTTATATGTACATCTGAAAGGAACTCTTGATTACCTAAAATAATTCTTCTCAACAATCTAAACAGATCAACACTGCTAAGAAGGTACAGAAAAACAATTCGGCAATGGCACAAAATAAAGCTGTCTTGTTTGCAGGCACACAAAAGGATTAAAGAGTATAATTTTACTCTCTTAGACCAAATGAAGTCCTAAATTGGAAAAGCAGCTCCATCCAAGGTCGCCTCTGTTGTTTCCAAAAATACCTCGAAACAAACGCAAGAGGGGCACTTTGTTGGGTGTTATCTGGATATATATAGTTTCAATCAAATTCTTCAAGAAGTGTCAGAATAAAAGTCGAACCTTTGCTTGACACTGCCAGGTCACTGCAAGTGAATCCCTTCAGAGCTTGAAAATAACTTCGATAACAGAATTAAGAACTAGGGGATGTTTTCTTTACACTTAAAGAAAAAGCCATGTTAATTTGGGATGGGATTGGAATCACTTTTTAGCCATTCCGTAAAAGGGCTCTATAATTCTTTCCGCCACATGGGGTGAAGTGTTACAGGTTGTGTTAATGATCCCAGGAAAATATTTATCGTGCTTTTTCCAGTATCTGAGTTCTCCCTTTCCCTCCCGTTGTACTTTACGATCGACCTCCTCTTCGTTCAATTAAATCAAGCAGAAGAGAACCTTCAGTGTGTATAGATTTTAAAGTGATGCATTTCACATACAAATGGTTGTAGTAAATAAAGCCACAAAAGGAATAGTAAGCACAACATAAGAACCCACTATGAAGTGTGCCACGCTCCACCTCTTTGTTAGAAGAATTCACATTGCTTTCTAGTTATTAGCTGTGGAAGATATTTTCCTAAGGAGACATCAATTTGTCATTGGTTATGAAACAATAAATGCCCAGGTTTTGTTACATTAACAAGATCTCTCACTGTTTCCTGGCTCACTTGTGCAGACCTGAGCAGCCCATGGAAAATGAAAATGAAGTAGAGAAATCCTTTAGGATAGAAAGATGCAACATGAATGTAGAGTATTAGTGGAACAGGTTGTCTGTGGGTGACTTTCAATGTTCTGTTACAGTTCTGTTTTCTTTTTAATATGCTACAAAAACATGGCAAGCTTTAAAGCAGGGAGTAAGGGAGATGGGTACAATGTTTTATAAATACTTTAAACCCCTCAAAGTCTTTGAATGCTGCAGTCCACAGCCTGCTGGTTTGGAGCACGGCATCCTTTACCCAGCAGTTGATAGGCAAAATGCATAGTTTTCATGTGATTTTTAAAGCCTCAATTTTTAGACTCCCAAATTAATCAGCCCTTCTTGCTTTTGGGAATTCTTCACTAATGGCTCTAAGATTTCTCTGACAACTGCCAGAAAATGCCTAAACACTGGTTTACTCACCAGAAAATGCTGCAATAGTGTAAACCGATTAAACTGCTGAATTATTCATATTGATAACCTTAGAGTTACAACTGTTGTTTCAAATAAACAGTAATCCAGTGAAAAAAAGGCATTAAAACCCCCACAAATTTGAGTTGCAGAAAATACTGAGATTTTTGGGGGTTTGTTTGTTTTCAGTATGAACCAGTTGTAAAACGTATATAAAAATGATGAGATTAATTCCTTATTTCCCTATGTGGTTATTATTTGCATATGATGTATGCCTTTATGGTTTTGTTCTTGTTGCTCCCTAAGGGCCAGGCATACTTGCTGTTCCATTCCGGAGAAAAGAAGCAGGGAGAGAGAAAGGATTTTATCTTTGAAAACTGGTAAGATCCCATTTTCCATACTCCTCATCAATGGCATTTTTCCTGGTATTAGCAAAATGTGCAGGATTTGCTTTATCCTATTTCAAGAATAGACCAAATGAAGTGCTTATTGTAGAAATGAGTGGTTTTAAAACTTGAGCAGTCACAATGAAATGTAGAAGCTTAAACATGGCACGTTCTTCTGCAATGACAGACTGAAACAGTGTAACAGACACTGGCCTGAGTAGCTCCATTTGCAGGAAAAGAACTCCAGTTCCTGGCATTGCAGCAAATGCTGGTTCTGTGCCTCCTAATTTGCCAAAACATACTTTTCTCAAGACTATGAGGAATAGAAATGCAAAAAGAGGTAAAAACATCATATTTTTTAAGATAAGAAATGTAAGCAATGCCTTTAAATACAAGGTAATGCAGAAAGTTGTATTTTAGTGCCAAACAGCATAAATACTTCAGTGCTAGATTTGTGCAAGACAGCCTCTCATAGATGTCTAATAAAAATCAAACCATATTGCTAAGAACTTGAGTACTTGGATTGTTTGTGCTGGGAAAAACTTCCACAACCATTTGATTTTTGTTATACGTTAGAACGTGTCTAATGAAACATTGATTCATGTTGGATGAAAGTCATTCTTTTGGATAATTACAGTTCTTTTTCATCCTCTGTGTCTTATAAATCTGATGCTGGCCCTTTAATTCCTGCTTGTTCTGCCAGGAGGAAGAATACAGAGCTAAATCCAGCAGACCTTATTTTGGCAAAACTCCCACTGAAGTCAGCGAGGGTTTTGTGACAGTGAGGACATGATTTGTCTCACAGTTCCTG